>NC_091295.1:77793700-77841200 GCF_038502225.1 Cherax quadricarinatus | reverse complement strand
TGTACGTATGTCCTCCATCCGGACTCGGTCTCTCGGTGAAGAGTCCGAGATAAACTGGAAGCCCCGGACTCTGGCGTTAAAGCAAGCTGGACTTGTACGTTAGTGATAAGGACAAATATTAACACACAGATTGTCTTCTGCTGTCACTGTTTCGTGGAGATGAGGCTGTCAGTTTCTTAACAGTGCTCTTGATAGCGATAGGAGTGTCCTTGACTGTCCTTTATCATCATAGTGCAGTATCCCACAAATTTAAATCATTCATATTAAGCGCTAAATCCAGGTGGGTCATTCAGTTGTGGAGGCTCGATTCACCGTCGTCTGAGCGCCAGACAGACGCTCCTATTTGTACTCACGTAGATGCCTCCTAGAGTGCTGATTTGTACTTTGTCCGGTGTAGGGTTGAAGCTTCTTGTCCTCTCTCGTCTGTCTGTTCTTAATTCCTCGTTCATCTTCCCATTCACTTACATAGTTCTACCACTTCTCCCAGCTGAGGCAGAAGACATGTATGGCATCGTCAGCAAACTGGATAATGATAGTGTGTACTAGGACTGCTGACGATCATTATCATGGATAATGATAGTGTGTACTAGGACTGCTGACGATCATTATCATGGATAATGATAGTGTGTACTAGGACTGCTGAGGATCATTATCATGGATAATGATAGTGTGTACTAGGACTGCTGATGATCATTATCATGGATAATGATAGTGTGTACTAGGACTGCTGACGATCATTATCATGGATGATGAACAGTACAGAACTTCGACAGGATCTCAGGGGCGCTCCAGCTGTAAGTGTGATGGCGTCTGCTGATTCGTACTTGAAAAAATGGATGCTGTGTCTGCTGGTTAACAACTCGTGTATCAGTCTCAGGAATATCTAGATGTGGTCGGCAAGTTAAATCAGTTTCAACATTAGTCCATCATGCCAGACTGTCAAAGGTCTTGACCAGTGCTGGTGGAAAATACGGCATCTACTGGAAGCTTCGTCCAAACACAGAGAGTATCTGCAATACTTACACCCATGAAGAAGATGGGGGAAGTTCCTTCCAGTATACTGTAGATGATCACTAAGATCAAACCTTAAAGGAGAGGATCACGAGACCAAACTCTCACACAGTAACATCCTGAACTTCACCTACAGTCATTACAGCTGTGTCAGTGTAGAGACGACCTTCAAGACGACCTTCAAGACTTCCAACCTTTACCCATAATTAATACGACTACTCTAGAAGAAGACTACCCTGAAAGACGACCACCCCTTCACCACATCCACCACCCTTCTGGGGGTAAAATTGGTCATCAGAAAAACAAGTTAAAAGGCTCCAGATGTTTCGACCATAACCCTTAAACAAACAAATAGCTGACCTTCAACAGCAACTAAACAATTACAACACTGTCCTTGTCCAGGCTGCTTCCCTGACGTATTCCAAGCAACAAAAATATTTATTACATCACCAACGAAGATAAGCACAAGTCTGGCAAGTAAACACCAACCTCAGTAGATCCTGACTGACACAGTGCCACAGTGTGGCACTGTGTCACTTACCACAGTGTGGCACTGTGTCACTTACCACAGTGAGGCACTGTGTCACTTACCACAGTGTGGCACTGTGTCACTTACCACAGTGTGGCACTCTTTCACTTACCACAGTGTGGCACTGTGTCACTTACCACAGTGTAGCACTGTGTCACTTACCACAGTGTGGCACTGTGTCACTTACCACAGTGTGGCACTCTTTCACTTACCACAGTGTGGCACTGTGTCACTTACCACAGTGTAGCACTGTGTCACTTACCACAGTGTGGCACTGTGTCACTTACCACAGTGTGGCACTCTTTCACTTACCACAGTGTGGCACTGTGTCACTTACCACAGTGTGGCACTGTGTCACTTACCACAGTGTGGCACTTTGTCACTTACCACAGTGTGGCACTCTGTCACTTACCACAGTGTGGCACTCTTTCACTTACCACAGTGTGGCACTCTGTCACTTACCAGTGTGGCACTCTGTCACCACAGTGTGACACTGTGTCACTTACCACAGTGTGGCACTGTGTCACTTACCACAGTGTGGCACTCTGTCACTTACCATAGTGTGACACTGTGTCACTTACCACAGTGTGGCACTGTGTCACTTACCACAGTGTTGAACTGTGTCACTTACCACAGTGTGGCACTGTGTCACTTACCACAGTGTGGCACTGTGTCACTTACCACAGTGTGGCACTGTGTCACTTACCACAGTGTGGCACTGTGTCACTTACCACAGTGTGGCACTGTGTCACTTACCACAGTGTGGCACTGTGTCACTTACCACAGTGTGGCACTGTGTCACTTACCACAGTGTGGCACTGTGTCACTTACCACAGTGTGGCACTGTGTCACTTACCACAGTGTGGCACTGTGTCACTTACCACAGTGTGGCACTGTGTCACTTACCACAGTGAGGCACTGTGGCACTTTCCACAGTATGGCATTGTGTCAGTTACCACAGTGTGGCACTGTGTCACTTACCACAGTGTGGCACTGTGTCACTTACCACAGTGTGGCACTGTGTCACTTACCACAGTGTGGCACTGTGTCACTTACCACAGTGTGGCACTGTGTCACTTACCACAGTGTGGCACTGTGTCACTTACCACAGTGTGGCACTTTGTCACTTACCACAGTGTGGCACTCTGTCACTTACCACAGTGTGGCACTCTTTCACTTACCACAGTGTGGCACTCTGTCACTTACCAGTGTGGCACTCTGTCACCACAGTGTGACACTGTGTCACTTACCACAGTGTGGCACTCTGTCACTTACCACAGTGTGGCACTCTGTCACTTACCATAGTGTGACACTGTGTCACTTACCACAGTGTGGCACTGTGTCACTTACCACAGTGTTGAACTGTGTCACTTACCACAGTGTGGCACTGTGTCACTTACCACAGTGTGGCACTGTGTCACTTACCACAGTGTGGCACTGTGTCACTTACCACAGTGTGGCACTGTGTCACTTACCACAGTGTGGCACTGTGTCACTTACCACAGTGTGGCACTGTGTCACTTACCACAGTGTGGCACTGTGTCACTTACCAGAGTGTGGCACTGTGTCACTTACCACAGTGTGGCACTGTGTCACTTACCACAGTGTGGCACTGTGTCACTTACCACAGTGTGGCACTGTGTCACTTACCACAGTGAGGCACTGTGGCACTTTCCACAGTATGGCATTGTGTCAGTTACCACAGTGTGGCACTGTGTCACTTACCACAGTGTGGCACTGTGTCACTTACCACAGTGTGGCACTGTGTCACTTACCACAGTGTGGCACTGTGTCACTTACCACAGTGTGGCACTGTGTCACTTACCACAGTGTGGCACTGTGTCACTTACCACAGTGTGGCACTTTGTCACTTACCACAGTGTGGCACTCTGTCACTTACCACAGTGTGGCACTCTTTCACTTACCACAGTGTGGCACTCTGTCACTTACCAGTGTGGCACTCTGTCACCACAGTGTGACACTGTGTCACTTACCACAGTGTGGCACTCTGTCACTTACCACAGTGTGGCACTGTGTCACTTACCACAGTGTGGACCTGTGTCACTTACCACAGTGTGGCACTGTGTCACTTACCACAGTCTGGCACTGTGTCACTTACCACAGTGTGGCACTGTGTCACTTACCAGAGTGTGGCACTGTGTCACTTACCACAGTGTGTCACTGTGTCACTTACCACAGTGTGGCACTGTGTCATTTACCACAGTGAGGCACTGTGTCCCTTACCACAGTGTGGCACTGTGTCACTTACCACAGTGTGGCACTGTGTCACTTACCACAGTGTGACACTGTGTCACTTACCACAGTGTGGCACTGTCATTTACCACAGTGTGGCACTGTGTCACTTACCACAGTGTGGCACTGTGTCACTTACCACAGTGTGGCACTGTGGCACTTACCACAGAGTGGCACTGTGTCACTTACCACAGTGTGGCACTGTGTCACTTACCACAGTGTGGCACTGTGTCACTTACCACAGTGTGGCACTGTGTCACTTACCACAGTGTGACACTGTGTCACTTAGCAGAGTGTGGCACTGTGTCATTTATCACAGTGTGGCACTGTGTCATTTACCACAGTGAGGCACTGTGTCACTTACCACAGTTTGTCACTGTGTCACTTACCACCGTGTGGCACTCTGTCACTTACCACAGTGTGGCACTCTGTCATTTACCACAATGTGGCACTCTGTCACTTACCACAGTGTGGCACTGTATCACTTACCACAGTGTTGCATTGTGTCACTTACCACAGTGAGGCACTGTGTCACTTACCACAGTGAGGCACTGTGTCACTTACCACAGTGAGGCTCTGTGTCACTTACCACAGTGTGGCACTGTGACACTTACCACAGTGTTGCACTGTGTCACTTACCACTTTGTGACACTGTGTCACTTACCACAGTGTGGCACTGTGTCACTTACCACAGCGTGGCACTGTGTCACTTACGCCAGTGTGACACTGTGTCACTTACCACAGTGTGGCACTGTGTCACTTACCACAGCGTGGCACTGTGTCACTTACGCCAGTGTGACACTGTGTCACTTACCACAGTGTGAGACTGTGTCACTTACCACAGTGTGGCACTGTGTTACTTACCACAGTGTGAGACTGTGTCACTTACCACAGTGTGGCACTGTGTCACTTACCACAGTGTGGCACTCTAACACCACAAACAAAGACAAACAATATATCCGACAATCACTACAATACACAGAGAAACTCTTAAGTTTACTCTCTGGACAATACTCTCGTATTATCACTGTGGGTTAATTTCCATATACTAAATGTTAATTCATCTACCAATTGACTCTCTCTTCCCATGGTTGCAATAGCAATATCCTGTATGCAAATATAACCTTTCCTGTCTTATTGTCTCTCATCTCTGCTGCCTAAGACACACTGAAGGCAGGAACGCCTTCATTTAGGCTTAGGGAACGTGTAATGTTTGTCAGGAAACAGGTCAAGTGTGTATTGACGTGGGTTATAGTTATATGATGACAACACAGCCGGAGCTTTTGGTCATCTGACCGACACAGTGTAATAAGCCGGTAGTTAGTCAATCTTTTCTTAGTTGACGAGTGAAGGTCCAGCAGCCTGATGGTGATTTTTAACGACTCATGCGCCATGGGTTGAAATCCCATCCGTTCCGTGGTTTCTCTTTAAGTATGGCATTCTCTCTCTCTCTCTCTCTCTCTCTCTCTCTCTCTCTCTCTCTCTCTCTCTCTCTCTCTCTCTCTCTCTCTCTCTCTCTCTCTCTCTCTCTCTCACCATCGTTCCAACATCACTCCTGTGTGTGTGTGTTTGTGTGTGTGTGTGTGTGTTGGTGTGGGCGTATGTGCGTGTGTGTGTGTGTGTGTGTGTGTGTGTGTGTGTGTGTGTGTGTGTGTGTGTGCGTGTGTGTGTGTGTGCGTGTGTGTGTGTGTGTGTGATGACAAACACACTCTTGCTTCTCGTTTTTACTTGCTTAAGAAAAGTAAATTCGTGTGCACGCCGCTACTGCAGCTTTGTTCACTGTCTTCACTCTCACTGCAATATTCAGCAGCCAGGAGGACGCTGCCTAGCTACTGCTGAGCTCAGCAAGCTCCTAGGCTCGCCTTAGGGCCAGAAAGAGCTAGGCTAGACGTGGTGCTAGGCTCGTGCTAGTACGGCGTTAATGACGTATATACATATATGAATATATATATATATATATATATATATATATATATATATATATATATATATATATATATATATATATATATATATATATATATATATATATATATATATATATATATATATATATATATATATATATATATATATATATATATATATATATATATGTTTGTTCCCATAGGCTCAGAGACCCTTGGCTCAAGGGGAAAGAGTGCAACTAATTTCCTTAAGGAGCTGGGAAAAAGACTCATCAGGGTAACTAGGGATCCCAGGGCAGCTAGTTTTCTGTTCCAGCGGCTCAGTGCGGCTGTTCAAAGGGGTAATGCATGCTGTATTCTGGGCACACGCCCCAGCTCTGAGGAGCTGGATGAGATTTTCGCCTTATAATCGGTGATACACACGTAACAACATGTACCGTATATGCCACCTTTATAATCAACAATGTATCTCTTAAATCTTCTGTGCCATATTATGTAATAAAATATTCCGATGTAAAAAAAAAAAAAAAAATATATATGTATATATATATATATATATATATATATATATATATATATATATATATATATATATATATATATATATATATATATATATATATATATATATATATATATATATATATATATATATATATATATATATATATATAAATTGTTGATCTTCAGAGAATTGTCTTTAAATGATCCAATACCATTTTTACAAGTCAGTGCCTGCGCCCGCCCACCCACCGCCCACATCCACCCACCGCCCACATCCACCCACCGCCCACTTGAGGAGCACTCCTGAGAGTGCACCAGCTATTACTGCTCGCTAGAAAGATCAATTTTCCAGAATATTTTCCAGCTGGGTTGAAGTCGTGTCTGGAAAGTGGATCAGATGGTGGTAGTGGTTTTAGTAGTGGTTGTGATAGTGGTGGTTGTAGTAGTGGTTGTGATAGTGGTGGTTGTAGTAGTGGTTGTGATAGTGGTGGTTGTAGTAGTGGTTGTGATAGTGGTGGTTGTAGTAGTGGTTGTGATAGTGGTGGTTGTAGAAGTGTTTGTGATAGTGGTGGTTGTAGTAGTGGTTGTGATAGTGGTGGTTGTAGTAGTGGTTGTGATAGTGGTGGTTGTAGTAGTGGTTGTGATAGTGGTGGTTGTAGTAGTGGTTGTGATAGTGGTGGTTGTAGAAGTGGTTGTGATAGTGGTGGTTGTAGTAGTGGTTGTGATAGTGGTGGTTGTAGAAGTGGTTGTGATAGTGGTGGTTGAATTAGTGGTTGTCATAGTGGTGGTTGTAGTAGTGGTTAAGATAGTGGTGGTTGTAGCAATGGTTGTGATAGTGGTGCTTGTAGTAGTGGTTATGATAGTGGTGGTTGTAGTAGTAGTTATGATAGTGGTGGTTGTAGTAGTGGTTGTGATAGTGGTGGTTGTAGCAGTAGTGGTTGTAGCAGAGGTTGTGATAGTGGTGATTGTAGTAGTGGTTGTGATAGTGGTGGTTGTAGTAGTGGTTGTGATAGTGTTGGTTGTAGGAGTAATGGTTGCAGCACTGGTTGTGATAGTAGTGGTTGCAGTGGTGGTTGTGACAGTGGTGGTTGTAGCAATGGTTGTGAAAGTGGCGGTTGTAATAGTGGTTGTGATAGTGGTGGTTGTAGTAGTGGTTGTGATAGTGGTTGTTGTAGCAGTAGCGGTTGTAGCAGTGGTTGTGATAGTGGTCGTTGTAGCAGTGGTTGTGAGAGTGGCGGTTGTAGCAGTGGTTGTGATAGTGGTTGTTGCAGCAGTGGTTGTGATAGTGGTGGTTGTAGTAGTAGTTGTGATAGTGGAGGTTGTAGTAGTCGTGGTTGTAGAAGTAGTTGTGATATTGGTGGTTGTAGCAGTGGTTGTGATATTGGTGGTTGTAGTAGTGGTTGTGATAGAGGTGGCTGTAGTAGTGGTGGTTGTGACAGAAGCTGTGATAGTGGTGGTTATATTAGTGGTTGTGATAGTGGTGTTTGTAGTAGTAGTGGTTGTAGCAGTGGTTGTGATAGTGGTGGTTGTAGTAGTGATTGAGATAGTGGTGGTTGTACTAGTGATTGTGATAGTGGTGGTTGCAGTAGTTGTTGTGATAGTGGTGGTTGTAGTAGTGATTGTGATAGTGGTGGTTGTAGTAGTGGTGGTTGTAGCAGTGGCTGTGATAGTGGCGGTTGTAGTAGTGGTTGTGATAGTGGTGATTGTAGTAGTGGTGGTTGTAGCAGTGGTTGTGATAGTGGTGGTTGTAGTAGTGGCTGTGATAGTGGTGGTTGTAGTAGTGGTGGTTGAAGTATTGGTTGTGATAGTGATGGTTGTAGCAGTGGTTGTGATAGTGGTGGTTGTAGTAGTGATTGCGATGGTGGTGGTTGTAGCAGTGGTTGTGACAGTGGTGGTTGTAGTAATGGTTGTAACAGTGGTGGTTGTAGTAGTAGTGGTTGTAGCGTTGGTTGTGATAGTGGTGGTTGTAGTAGTGGTGGTTGGAGTATTGGTTGAGATGGTGGTTGTAGCAGAGGTTGTGATAGAGGTGGTTTTAGTAGTGGTTGTGATAGCGGTGGTTGTAGTAGTGGTTGTGATAGTGGTGGTTGTAGTAGTGGTGGTTATAGCACTGGTTGTGATAGTGGTGGTTGTAGTAGTGGTTGTGATAGTGGTGGTTGTAGTAGTGGAATTTGTGGCAGCGGTTGTGATAGTAATGGTTGTAGTCGTGGTTGTGATAGTAGTGGTTGTAGTAGTGTTTGTGATAGTGGTAGTTGTGGTAGTGGTGGTTGTAGCAGTGGTTGTGTTAGTGGTGGTTGTAGTAGTGGGCGTGATAGTGGTGCTTGTAGTAGTGGTTGTGATAGTGGTGCTTGCAGCAGTGTTTGTGATAGTGGGGGTTGTAGTAGTGGTTATGATAGTGGTGGTTGTAGTAGTGGTTCTGATAGTGGTGGTTCTAGTAGTGCTTGTGATAGTGATGGTTGAAGTAGTGGTGGTTGTAGCAGTGGTTGTGATAGTGGTGGCTCTAGTAGTCGTTGTGATAGTGATGGTTGTAGTAGTGGTGGTTGTAGCAGTGGTTGTGATAGTTGTGGTTGAAGTAGTGGTTGTGTTAGTGGTGGTTGTAGTAGTGGTTGTGATAGTTGTGGTTGTAGCAGTGGTGGTTGTAGCAACGGTTGTGATAATGGTGGTTGTAGTAGTGGTTGTGATAGTGGTGGTTGTAGTAATGGTTGTGATAGTGGTGGTTGTAGCAGTGGTTTCGATGGTGGTGGTTGTAGTAGTGGTTGAGATAGTGGTGGTTGTAGAAGTAGTTGTGATAGTGGTGGTTGTAGTAGTGGTTGTGATAGTGGTGGTTGTAGTATTGATTGTGATAGTGGTGGTTGTAGTAGTGGTGGTTGTAGCAGTGGTTGTGAAAGTGGTGGTTGTAGTAGTGGTTGTGGTAATGGTGGTTGTTGTAGTGGTGGTTGTAGCAGAGGTTGTGATAGTGGTGATTGAAGTAGTGGTTGTGATAGTGGTGGTTGTAATAGTGGTTGTGATAGTGGTGCTTGTAGCAGTGGTGGTTGTAGCAACGGTTGTGATAATGGTGGTTGTAGTAGTGGTTGTGAAAGTGGTGGTTGTAGTAATGGTTGTGATAGTGGTGGTTGTAGTAGTGGTGGTTGTAGTAGTGGTTGCGATGGTGGAGGTTGTAGTAGTGATTGAGATAGTGGTGGTTGTAGTAGTAGTTTTGATAGTGGTGGTTGTAGTAGTGGTTGCGATAGTGGTGGTTGTAGTAGTGATTGTGATAGTGGTGGTTGTAGTAGTGGTGGTTGTAGCAGTGGTTGTGATAGTGGTGGTTGTAGTAGTGGTTGTGATAGTGGTGGTTGTTGCAGTGATGGTTGGAGTATTGGTTGTGATAGTGGTGATTGTAGTAGTGGTTGTGATAGTGGTGGTTGTAATAGTGGTTGTGATAGTGGTGGTTGTAGTAGTGGTGGTTGAAGAACTGGTTGTGATAGTGGTGGTTGTAGTAGTGGTTGTGATAGCGGTGGTTTTAGTAGTTGTGATAGTGGTGTTTGTAGTAGTGGTTGTGATAGTGGTAGTTGTAGTAGTGATTGTGATGGTGGTGGTTGTAGCAGTGGTTGTGACAATGGTGGTTGTAGTAGTGGTTGTGATAGTGGTGGTTGTAGTAGTGGTGCTTATAGTAGTGGTGGTTGAAACAGTAGTTGTGATAGTGGTGGTTGTAGTAGTGGTTATGATAGTGGTGGTTGTAGTAGTTGTTGTGATAGTGGTGGTTGTAGTAGTGGTGGTTGTAGCAGTGGTTGTGATAGTGGTGGTTGCAGTAGTGGTTGTGATAGTGGTGGTTGTAGTAGTAGTTGTGATAGTGGTGGTTGTAGCAGTGTTTGTGATAGTGGTGGTTGTAATAGAGGTTGTGATAGTGGTGGTTGTAGTAGTGGTTGTGACAGTGGTGGTTGTAGTAGTGGTTCTGAGAGTGGTGGTTGTAGATGTGGTTGTGATAGGGTTGGTTGTAGTAGTATTTGTGATAGTGGTGGTTGTAGTAGTGGTGGTTATAGCAGTGGTTGTGATAGTGGTGGTTGTAGTAGTTGTTGTGATAGTGGTGGTTGTAGTAGTTGTTGTGATAGTGGTAGTTGTGATAGTAGTGGTTGTGATAGTGGTGGTTGTAGCAATGGTTGTGATAATGGTGGTTGTAGTAGTGGTTGTGATAGTGGTGTTTGTAGTAGTTGTTGTGATAGTGGTGGTTGAAATAGTGGTTGTGATAGTGGTGGTTGTAGTAGTGGTTGTGATAGTGGCGGTTGAAGTAGTGTGATAGTGGTCGTTGAAGTAGTGGTTGTGATAGGAATGGTTGTACTAGTGGTTTTGATAGTGGCGGTTGTAGTAGTGGTTGTGATAGTGGTGGTTGTAGTAGTGGTTCCGAAAGTGGTGGTAGCAGTAGTGATTATGATGAGGGTGGTTGTAGTAGTATTTGTGATAGTGTGGTTGTAGTAGTGGTGGTTGTAATAATGGTGGTTGTAGTAGTGGTTGTGAAAGTGGTGGTTGAAGTAGTGGTGGTTGAAGTATTGGTTGTGATAGTGGTGGTTGTAGCAGTGGTTGTGATAGTGATGGTTTTAGTAGTGGTTGTGATAGTGGTGGTTGTAGTAGTGGTTGTGATAGTAGTGGTTTTTATAGTAGTGGTTGTAATAGTGATTGTGATAGTGGTGGTTGTAGTAGTGGTGATTGTAGCAGTGGTTGTGATAGTGGTGGTTGTAAAAGTGGTTGTGATAGTGGTGGTTGTTGTAGTGATGGTTGTAGCAGTGGTTGTGATAGTAGTAGTTGTAGTAGTGGTTGTGATAGTGGTGGTTGTAGTAGAGGTTGTGATAGTGGTGGATGAAGTAGTGGTTGTGATAGTGGTGGTTGTAGTAGTATTTGTAATAGTGGTGGTTGTAGTAGTGGTGGTTTTAGCAGTGGTTGTGATAGTGGTGGTTGTAGTAGTGGTTGTGATAGTGGTGGTTGTAGCAGTGTTTGTGATAGTGGTGGTTGTATTAGTGGTTGTGATGATGGTTGTTGTAGTAGTGGTTGTGATAGTGGTGTTCGTAGTAGTGGTTGTGATAATGGTGTTTGTAGCAGTGTTTGTGATAGTGGTAGTTGTAGTAGTGATTGTGACGGTGGTGGTTGTAGTAGTGGTAGTTGTAGCAGTGGTTGTGATAGTAGTGGTTGTAGTAGTGGTTGTGATAGTGGTGGTTGTAGTAGTGGTTGCGAGAGTGGTGGTCGTAGTAGTGGTTGTGATAATGGTGGTTGTAGCAGTGTTTGTGATAGTGGTGGTTGTAATAGTGGTTGTGATGGTGATGGTTGTATTAGTGTTTGTGATAGTGGTGCTTGTAGCAGTGGTTGTGATAGGGGTGGTTGTAGTAATATTCGTGATTGTGGTAGTGGTGGTTGTAGCATTGGTTGTGATAGTGGTGTTTGTAGTAGTTGTTGTGATAGTGGGGGTTGTAGTAGTGGTTGTGATAGTGGTTGTTGTAGTAGTTGTTGTGATAGTGGTGGTTGTATTAGTGGTTGTGATAGTGGTGGTTGTGATAGTGGTGGTTGTAGCAGTGGTTGTGATAGTGGTGGTTGTAGTAGTGGTTGTGATAGTGGTGGTTGTAGTAGTGGTTGTGATAGTGGTGGTTGAAATAGTGGTTGTGATAGTGGTTGTTGTAGTAGTGGTTGTGATAGTGGTGGTTGAAGTAGTGGTTGTGATAGTGGTGGTTGAAGTAGTGGTTGTGATAGGAATGGCTGTAGTAGCAATTTTGATAGTGGTGGTTGTAGTAGTGGCTGTGATAGTGGTGGTTGTAGTAGTGTTGGTTGTAGTAGTGGTTGTGATAGTGGTTGTAGTAGTGGTTGTGATAGTGGTGGTTGTAGTAGTGGTGGCTGTAGTTGTGATAGTAGTTAGTTGTGGGAGTAGTGGTTGTAACAGCGGCAATAATAACCAAAACCTCTACCACCCCCCCCACAACTATCACCCCAACAACTACCACCTTCACAACTACCACCCCCACAACTACCACCCCCACAACTACCACCCCCACAATTACCACCCCCACAACTACCACCCCCACAACTACCACCCCCACAACTATCACCCCCACAACTACCACCCCCACAACTACCACCCCCACAACTACCACCGCCACAACTACCACCACCACAACTACCACCCCCACAACTACCACCCCCACAACTACCACCCCTATAACTACCACCCCCATAACTACAACCACCACAACTACCACCCCCACAACTACCACCCCCACAACTACCACCCCCACAACTACCACCCCCACAACTACCACCCCCACAACTACCACCCCCACAACTACCACCCCCACAACTACCACCCCCACAACTACCAACCCCACAGCTACCACCCCCACTACTACCACCCCCAAAACTACCACCCCTATAACTACCACCCCCATAACTACAACCACCACAACTACCACCCCCACAACTACCACCCCCACAACTACCACCCCCACAACTACCACCCCCACAACTACCACCCCCATAACTACCACCCCCACAACTACCAACCCCACAGCTACCACCCCCACTACTACCACCCCCAAAACTACCACCCCCGCAACTACCACCACCATAACTACCCCCCCCACAACTACCACCCCCACAACTACCACCCCCACAACTACCACCCCCACAATTACCACCCCCACAACTACCATCCCCACAACTACCACCCCCACAACTACCACCACCACAACTACCACCACCACAACTACCACCCCGACAATTACCACCCTCACAACTACCACCACCACAACTACCACCCCCCACAACTACCACCCCCACAACTACCACCACCACAACTACCACCACCACAACTACCACCCCCACAATTACCACCACCACAACTACCACCCCCACAACTACCACCCCCACAACTACCACCCCCACAACTACAACCCCCACAACTACCACCCCCAAAACTACCACCCCCACAACTACAACCACCACAACTACCAGCAATAAACTACAACCACCACAACTACCACCCCCTCAACAACCACCCCCACAACTACCACCCCCACAACTACCACCACCCACAACTACCACCCCCACAACTACCACCACCCACAACTACCACCCCCACAACTACCACCCCCACAACTACCACCACCCACAACTACTAGCCCCACAACTACCACCACCCACAACTACCACCCCCAACAACTACCACCACCCACAACTAGCAGCCCCACAACTACCACCACCCACAACTACCAGCCCCACAAATACCACCACCCACAACTACCACCCCCCAGAACTACCCGCCCCAGAACTGCCACCCCCACAACTACCACCCCCACAACTACCACCCCCACAACTACCACCCCCACAACTACCACCCCCAAAACTACCACCCCCACAACTACCACCCCCACAACTACCACCACCCACAACTACCACCCCCACAATTACCACCACCACAACTACCACCACCCACAACTACTAGCCCCACAACTACCACCACCCACAACTACCACCCCCAACAACTACCACCACCCACAACTAGCAGCCCCACAACTACCACCACCCACAACTACCAGCCCCACAAATACCACCACCCACAACTACCACCCCCCAGAACTACCAGCCCCAGAACTGCCACCCCCACAACTACCACCCCCACAACTACCACCCCCACAACTACCACCCCCACAACTACCACCCCCAAAACTACCACCCCCACAACTACCACCCCCACAACTACCACCCCCACAACTACCAACCCCACAACTACCACCCCCACAACTACCACCCCCACAACTACCATCCCCACAACAACCACACCCACAACTACCACCCCCCAGAACTACCAGCCCCACAACTACCACCCCCACAACTACCACCCCCACAACTACCACCACACAACTACCACCCCCCAGAACTACCAGCCCCACAACTATCACCCCCACAACTACCATCACCCACAACTACCAACCACACAACTACCACTCCCACAACTACCGCCCCCCAGAACTAACAGCCCCACAACTACCACCACCCACAACTACCACCCCCACAACTACCACCACCCACAACTACCACCCCCACAACTACCACACCCCAGAACTACCAGCCCAAGAACTCCCTCACCCACAACAACCACCACCCACAACTACCCCCCTCACAACTACCACCACCCACAACTACCACCCCCACAACTACCAACCCCACAACTACCACCACCCACAACTACCACAACCCACAACTACCACCCCACAACTACCACCACTTACAACTACCACCCCCACAACTACCACCACCCACAACTACCACCCCCACAACTACCACCCCCACAACTACCACCCCCACAACTACCACCACCCACAACTACCACCACCCACAACTACCACCCCCACAACTACCACCACCTACAACTACCACCCCCACAACTACCACCCCCACAACTACCACCACCCACAATTACCACCCCCACAACTACCACCACCCACAACTACTACCACCCACAACTACCACCCCCACAACTACCACAACCCACAACTACCACCACCCACAACTACCACCACCCACAGCTACAACCACCCACAACTACCACCCCCATAACTACCATCACCCACAACTACCACCACCCACAAATACCACCCCCACAACTACCACCACCCACAACTACCACCACCCACAACTACCACCACCCACAACTATCACCACCCACAACTACCACCCCCATAACTACCATCACCCACAACTACCACCACCCACAACTACCACCCCCACAACTACCACCACCCACAACTACCACCACCCACAACTACCACCACCCACAACTATCACCACCCACAACTACCACCCCCACAACTACCACCACCCTCAACTACCACCACCCACAACTACCACCACCCACAACTACCACCACCTACAACTACCACCACGCACAACTAACACCACCCACAACTACCACCACCCACAACTACCACCAACCACAACTACCACCAACCACAACAACCACCCCCCACAACTACCACCAACCACAACTACCACCAACCACAACTACCACCAACCACAACTACCACCAACCACAACTACCACCACCCACAACTACCACCACCCACAACTACAACCACCCACAACTACCACCCCCACAACTACCACCACCCACAACTACCACCACCCACAACTACCACCACCCATAACTACCACCACCCACAATTACCACCACCCACAACTACCACCACCTACAACTACCACCACCCACAACTACCACCCCCACAACTACCACCACCCTCAACTACCACCACCCACAACTACCACCACCCACAACTACCACCACCCACAACTACCACCACGCACAACTACCACCACCCACAACTACCACCACCCACAACTACCACCAACCACAACTACCACCAACCACAACTACCACCCCCCACAACTACCACCAACCACAACTACCACCAACCACAACTACCACCAACCACAACTACCACCAACCACAACTACCACCAACCACAACTACCACCCCCCACAACTTCCACCAACCACAACTACCACCAACCACAACTACCACTAACTACAACTACCACCAACCACAACTACCACCAACCACAACTACCACCAACCACAACTACCACCAACCACAACTACCACCAACCACAACTACCACCAACCACAACTACCACCCCCCACAACTACCACCAACCACAACTACCACCAACCACAACTACCACCCCCACAACTACCACCACCCACAACTACCACCACCCACAACAACCACCAACCACAACTACCACCAACCACAACTACCACCACCCACAACTACCACCAACCACAACTACCACCAACCACAACTACCACCAACCACAACTACCACCCCCACAACTACCACCACCCACAACTACCACCACCTACAACTACCACCAACCACAACTACCACCACCCACAACTACCACCAACCACATCTACCACCAACCACAACTACCACCCCCACAACTACCACCAACCACAACTACCACCACCCACAACTACCACCAACCACAACTACTACCAACCACAACTACCACCACCCACAACTACCACCACCCACAACTACCACCACCCACAACTACCACCACCCACAACTACCACCAACCACAACTACCACTAACCACAACTACCACCACCCACAACTACCACCAACCACAACTACCACCAACCACAACTACCACCACCCACAACTACCACCACCCACAACTACCACCAGCCACAACTACCACCAACCACAACTACCACCAACCACAACTACCACCCCCCACAACTACCACCAACCACAACTACCACCAACCACAACTACCACCAACCACAACTACCACCAACCACAACTACCACCAACCACAACTACCACCAACCACAACTACCACCCCGCACAACTACCACCAACCACAACTACCACCAACCACAACTACCACCACCCACAACTACCACCAACCACAACTACCACCAACTACAACTACCACCACCCACAACTACCACAACCCACAACTACCACCACCCACAACTACCACCACCCACAAATACCACCAACCACAACTACCACCAACCACAACTACCACTACCCACAACTACCACGACCCACAACTACCACCACCCACAACTACCACCACCCACAACTACCACCACCCACAACTACCACCACCCACAACTACCACCAACCACAAATACCACCAACCACAACTACCACCAACCACAACTACCACCACCCACAACTACCACCAACCACAACTACCACCACCCACAACTACCACCACCCACAACTACCACCACCCACAACTACCACCAACCACAACTACCACCAACCACGACTACCACCACCCACAACTACCACCACCCACAACTACCACCACCCACAACTACCACCACCCACAACTACCACCACCCACAACTACCACCAACCACAACTACCACCAACCACAACTACCACCAACCACAACTACCACCACCCACAACTACCACTCCCACAACTACCACCACCCACAACTACCACCACCCACAACTACCACCACATACAAATACCACCAACCACAACTACCACCAACCACAACTACCACCAACCACAACTACCACCACCCACAACTACCACCACCCACAACTACCACCACCCACAACTTCCACCACCCACAACTACCACCACCCACAACTACCACCAACCACAAATACCACCAACCACAACTACCACCAACCACAACTACCACCACCCACAACTACCACCACCCACAACTACCACCACCCACAACTACCACCACACACAACTACCACCACCCACAACTACCACCAACCACAACTACCACCAACCACAACTACCACCACCCACAACTACCACCACCCTCAACTACCACCAACCACAACTACCACCAACCACAACTACCACCAACCACAAGTACCACCCCCCACAACTACCACCAACCACAACTACCACCACCCACAACTACCACCAACCACAACTACCACCAACCACAACTACCACCACCCACAACTACGACCACCCACAACTACCACCAACCACAACTACCACCACCCACAACTACCACCAACCACAACTACCACCAACCACAACTACCACCAACCACAAGTACCACCACCCACAACTACCACCACCCACAACTACCACCACCCACAACTACCACCATCCACAATTACTAGCCCCTCAACTACCACCACCCACAACTACCACCCCCAACAACTACCACCACCCACAACTAGCAGCCCCACAACTACCACCACCCACAACTACCAGCCCCACAAATACCACCACCCACAACTACCACCCCCCAGAACTACCAGCCCCAGAACTACCACCGCCACACTACTACCACCGCCACACTACTACCACCGCCACACTACTACCACCGACACACTACTACCACCGCCACACTACTACCACCACCAAAACCACCACCCCCACAACTACCACCCCCACAACTACCACCCCCACAACTACCAACCCCACAACTACCACCCCCACAACTACCACCCCCACAACTACCACCCCCACAACAACCACCCCCACAACTACCACCCCCCAGAACTACCAGCCCCACAACTACCACCCCCACAACTACCACCCCCACAACTACCACCACACAACTACCACCCCCCAGAACTACCAGCCCCACAACTATCACCCCCACAACTACCACCACCCACAACTACCAACCTCACAACTACCACTCCCACAACTACCACCCCCCAGAACTAACAGCCCCACAACTACCACCACCCACAACTACCACCCCCACAACTACCACCACCCACAACTACCCACCCCAAAACAACCACCCCCCAGAACTACCAGCCCAAGAACTCCCTCACCCACAACTACCACCACCCACAACTACCCCCCTCACAACTACCACTACCCACAACTACCACTCCCACAACTACCACCCCCACAACTACCACCACCCACAACTACCACAACCCACAACTACCATCCCCACAACTACCACCACCCACAACTACCACCCCCACAACTACCACAACCCACAACTACCACCCCCACAACTACCACCCCCACAACTACCACCCCCACAACTACCACCACCCACAACTACCACCACCCACAACTACCACCCCCACAACTACCACCACCTACAACTACCACCCCCACAACTACCACCCCCACAAATACCACCACCCACAATTACCACCCCCACAACTACCACCACCCACAACTACTACCACCCACAACTACCACCCCCACAACTACCACAACCCACAACTACCACCACCCACAACTACCACCACCCACAACTACAACCACCCACAACTACCACCCCCATAACTACCATCACCCACAACTACCACCACCCACAACTACCACCCCCACAACTACCACCACCCACAACTACCACCACCCACAACTACCACCACCCACAACTATCACCACCCACAACTACCACCCCCATAACTACCATCACCCACAACTACCACCACCCACAACTACCACCCCCACAACTACCACCACCCACAACTACCACCACCCACAACTACCACCACCCACAACTATCACCACCCACAACTACCACCCCCACAACTACCACCACCCTCAACTACCACCACCCACAACTACCACCACCCACAACTACCACCACCTACAACTACCACCACGCACAACTAACACCACCCACAACTACCACCACCCACAACTACCAACAACCACAACTACCACCAACCACAACTACCACCCCCCACAACTACCACCTACCACAACTTCCACCAACCACAACTACCACCAACCACAACTACCACCAACCACAACTACCACCACCCACAACTACCACCACCCACAACTACAACCACCCACAACTACCACCCCCACAACTACCACCACCCACAACTACCACCACCCACAACTACCACCACCCACAACTACCACCACCCACAATTACCACCACCCACAACTACCACCACCTACAACTACCACCACCCACAACTACCACCCCCACAACTACCACCACCCTCAACTACCACCACCCACAACTACCACCACCCACAACTACCACCACCCACAACTACCACCACGCACAACTACCACCACCCACAACTACCACCACCCACAACTACCACCAACCACAACTACCACCACCCACAACTACCACCCCCCACAACTACCACCAACCACAACTACCACCAAGCACAACTACCACCAACCACAACTACCACCAACCACAACTACCACCAACCACAACTACCACCCTCCACAACTTCCACCAACCACAACTACCACCAACCACAACTACCACCAACCACAACTACCACCAACCACAACTACCACCAACCACAACTACCACCAACCACAACTAACACCAACCACAACTACCACCAACCACAACTACCACCCCCCACAACTACCACCAACCACAACTACCACCAATCACAACTACCACCCCCACAACTACCACCACCTACAACTACCACCACCCACAACAACCACCAACCACAACTACCACCAACCACAACTACCACCACCCACAACTACCACCACCCACAACTACCACCAACCACAACTACCACCAACCACAACTACCACCCCCACAACTACCACCACCCACAACTACCAAAACCTACAACTACCACCAACCACAACTACCACCACCCACAACTACCACCAACCACATCTACCACCAACCACAACTACCACCCCCACAACTTCCACCAACCACAACTACCACCACCCACAACTACCACCAACCACAACTACCACCAACCACAACTACCACCAAACACAACTACCACCAACCACAACTACCACCAACGACAACTACCACCCCCACAACTACCACCACCCACAACTACCACCACCTACAACTACCACCAACCACAACTACCACCACCCACAAGTACCACCAACCACATCTACCACCAACCACAACTACCACCCCCACAACTACCACCAACCACAACTACCACCACCCACAACTACCACCAACCACAACTACCACCAACCACAACTACCACCACCCACAACTACCACCACCCACAACTACCACCACCCACAACTACCACCACCCACAACTACCACCAACCATAACTACCACTAACCACAACTACCACCACCCACAACTACCACCAACCACAACTACCACCAACCACAACTACCACCACCCACAACTACCACCACCCACAACTACCACCAGTTACAACTACCACCAACCACAACTACCACCAACTACAACTACCACCCCCCACAACTACCACCAACCACAACTACCACCAACCACAACTACCACCAACCACAACTACCACCAACCACAACTACCACCAACCACAACTACCACCCCCCACAACTACCACCAACCACAACTACCACCAACCACAACTACCACCACCCACAACTACCACCAACCACAACTACCACCAACCACAACTACCACCACCCACAACTACCACCACCCACAACTACCACCACCCACAACTACCACCACCCACAAATACCACCAACCACAACTACCACCAACCACAACTACCACTACCCACAACTACCACGACCCACAACTACCACCACCCACAACTACCACCACCCACAACTACCACCACCCACAACTACCACCACCCACAACTACCACCAACCACAACTACCACCAACCACAACTACCACCAACCACAACTACCACCACCCACAACTACCACCAACCACAACTACCACCACCCACAACTACCACCACCCACAACTACCACCACCCACAACTACCACCAACCACAACTACCACCAACCACGACTACCACCACCCACAACTACCACCACCCACAACTACCACCACCCACAACTACCACCACCCACAACTACCACCACCCACAACTACCACCAACCATAACTACCACCAACCACAACTACCACCAACCACAACTACCACCACCCACAACTACCACTCCCACAACTACCACCACCCACAACTACCACCACCCACAACTACCACCACCCACAACTACCACCAACCACAACTACCACCAACCACAACTACCACCAACCACAACTACCACCACCCACAACTACCACCACCCACAACTACCACCACCCACAACTTCCACCACCCACAACTACCACCACCCACAACTACCACCAACCACAAATACCACCAACCACAACTACCACCAACCACAACTACCACCACCCACAACTACCACCACCCACAACTACCACCACCCACAACTACCACCACCCACAACTACCACCACCCACAACTACCACCAACCACAACTACCACCAACCACAACTACCACCAACCACAACTACCACCAACCACAAGTACCACCACCCACAACTACCACCACCCACAACTACCACCACCCACAACTACCACCATCCACAATTACTAGCCCCTCAACTACCACCACCCACAACTACCACCCCCAACAACTACCACCACCCACAACTAGCAGCCCCACAACTACCACCACCCACAACTACCAGCCCCACAAATACCACCACCCACAACTACCACCCCCCAGAACTACCAGCCCCAGAACTACCACCCCCACAACTACCACCCCCACAACTACAACCCCCACAACTACCACCCCCACAACTACCACCCCCACAACTACCACCCCCAAAACCACCACCCCCACAACTACCACCCCCACAACTACCACCCCCACAACTACCAACCCCACAACTACCACCCCCACAACTACCACCCCCACAACTACCACCCCCACAACAACCACCCCCACAACTACCACCCCCCAGAACTACCAGCCCCACAACTACCACCCCCACAACTACCACCCCCACAACTACCACCACACAACTACCACCCCCCAGAACTACCAGCCCCACAACTATCACCCCCACAACTACCACCACCTACAACTACCAACCTCACAACTACCACTCCCACAACTACCATCCCCCAGAACTAACAGCCCCACAACTACCACCACCCACAACTACCACCCCCACAACTACCACCACCCACAACTACCACCCCCACAACTACCACCCCCCAGAACTACCAGCCCAAGAACTCCCTCACCCACAACTACCACCACCCACAACTACCCCCCTCACAACTTCCACTACCCACAACTACCACTCCCACAACTACCACCCCCACAACTACCACCACCCACAACTACCACAACCCACAACTACCATCCCCACAACTACCACCACCCACAACTACCACCCCCACAACTACCACCACCCACAACTACCACCCCCACAACTACCACCCCCACAACTACCACCCCCACAACTACCACCACCCACAACTACCACCACCCACAACTACCACCCCCACAACTACCACCACCTACAACTACCACCCCCACAACTACCACCCCCACAAATACCACCACCCACAATTACCACCCCCACAACTACCACCACCCACAACTACTACCACCCACAACTACCACCCCCACAACTACCACAACCCACAACTACCACCACCCACAACTACCACCACCCACAACTACAACCACCCACAACTACCACCCCCATAACTACCATCACCCACAACTACCACCACCCACAACTACCACCCCCACAACTACCACCACCCACAACTACCACCACCCACAACTACCACCACCCACAACTATCACCAGCCACAACTACCACCCCCATAACTACCATCACCCACAACTACCACCACCCACAACTACCACCCCCACAACTACCACCACCCACAACTACCACCACCCACAACTACCACCACCCACAACTATCACCACCCACAACTACCACCCCCACAACTACCACCACCCTCAACTACCACCACCCACAACTACCACCACCCACAACTACCACCACCTACAACTACCACCACGCACAACTAACACCACCCACAACTACCACCACCCACAACTACCACCAACCACAACTACCACCAACCACAACTACCACCCCCCACAACTACCACCTACCACAACTTCCACCAACCACAACTACCACCAACCACAACTACCACCAACTACAACTACCACCACCCACAACTACCACCACCCACAACTACAACCACCCACAACTACCACCCCCACAACTACCACCACCCACAACTACCACCACCCACAACTACCACCACCCACAACTACCACCACCCACAATTACCACCACCCACAACTACCACCACCTACAACTACCACCACCCACAACTACCACCCCCACAACTACCACCACCCTCAACTACCACCACCCACAACTACCACCACCCACAACTACCACCACCCACAACTACCACCACGCACAACTACCACCACCCACAACTACCACCACCCACAACTACCACCAACCACAACTACCACCAACCACAACTACCACCCCCCACAACTACCACCAACCACAACTACCACCAAGCACAACTACCACCAACCACAACTACCACCAACCACAACTACCACCAACCACAACTACCACCCTCCAGAACTTCCACCAACCACAACTACCACCAACCACAACTACCACCAACCACAACTACCACCAACCACAACTACCACCAACCACAACTACCACCAACCACAACTAACACCAACCACAACTACCACCAACCACAACTACCACCCCCCACAACTACCACCAACCACAACTACCACCAACCACAACTACCACCCCCACAACTACCACCACCTACAACTACCACCACCCACAACAACCACCAACCACAACTACCACCAACCACAACTACCACCACCCACAACTACCACCACCCACAACTACCACCAACCACAACTACCACCAACCACAACTACCACCCCCACAACTACCACCACCCACAACTACCACCACCTACAACTACCACCAACCACAACTACCACCACCCACAACTACCACCAACCACATCTACCACCAACCACAACTACCACCCCCACAACTTCCACCAACCACAACTACCACCACCCACAACTACCACCAACCACAACTACCACCAACCACAACTACCACCAAACACAACTACCACCAACAACAACTACCACCACCCACAACTACCACCACCACCACCCACAACTACCACCACTTACAACTACCACCAACCACAACTACCACCACCCACAAGTACCACCAACCACATCTACCACCAACCACAACTACCACCCCCACAACTACCACCAACCACAACTACCACCACCCACAACTACCACCAACCACAACTACCACCAACCACAACTACCACCACCCACAACTACCACCACCCACAACTACCACCACCCACAACTACCACCACCCACAACTACCACCAACCATAACTACCACTAACCACAACTACCACCACCCACAACTACCACCAACCACAACTACCACCAACCACAACTACCACCACCCACAACTACCACCACCCACAACTACCACCAGCCACAACTACCACCAACCACAACTACCACCAACCACAACTACCACCCCCCACAACTACCACCAACCACAACTACCACCAACCACAACTACCACCAACCACAACTACCACCAACCACAACTACCACCAACCACAACTACCACCCCCCACAACTACCACCAACCACAACTACCACCAACCACAACTACCACCACCCACAACTACCACCAACCACAACTACCACCAACCACAACTACCACCACCCACAACTACCACCACCCACAACTACCACCACCCACAACTACCACCACCCACAAATACCACCAACCACAACTACCACCAACCACAACTACCACTACCCACAACTACCACGACCCACAACTACCACCACCCACAACTACCACCACCCACAACTACCACCACCCACAACTACCACCACCCACAACTACCACCATCCACAAATACCACCAACCACAACTACCACCAACCACAACTACCACCACCAACAACTACCACCAACCACAACTACCACCACCCACAACTACCACCACCCACAACTACCACAACAACTACCACCAACCACAACTACCACCAACCACGACTACCACCACCCACAACTACCAACCACACAACTACCACCACCCACAACTACCACCACCCACAACTACCACCACCCACAACTACCACCAACCATACTACCACCAACCACAACTACCACCAACCACAACTACCACCACGACTACCACCACCCACAACTACCACCACCCACAACTAACTACCACCACCAACACAACTACCACCAACCACAACTACCACCACCCACAACTACCACCACCCACAACTACCACCAACAACTTCCACCACCCACAACTACCACCACCCACAACTACCACCAACCACAAATACCACCAACCACAACTACCACAACCACAACTACCACAACTACCACCACCCACAACTACCACCACCCACAACTACCACCACCCACAACTACCACCACCCACAACTACCACCAACCACAACTACCACCAACCACAACTACCACCACCGACAACTACCACCAACCACAACTACCACACTCAACCATGGAACCACCACTCTTGAATCCAGAATCACTAATTGCCAACCACAAGAAAAATCCCACCCCCACAACCACACAAATCCATAAACTACCACCACCCACAACTACCACCCACCCACAACTACCACCAACCACAACTACCACCAACCACAACTACCACCAACCATAAGTACCACCACCCACAACTACCACCACCCACAACCACCACCACCCACAACCACCACCACCCACAACCCACCACCCACACAACTACCACCACCCACAACTACCACCAACCACAACTACCCCCACCCACAACTACCACTCAACCACCACCAACCACAACTACCACCACACCCACAATCACTCACACCAACCACAACTACCACCACCCACAACTACCACCAACCACAACTACCACCACTCAACTACCACCATCCACAACTACCACCAACCACAACTACCACCAACCACAACCACCACACCTCAACCACAACTACCACCCCACAATCTACCACCACCCACAGCTAACAAGCACTAACCACAACTACCACCACCAACAACTACCACCAACCACAACTACCACCAACCACAACCACCACCAACCATAACCACCACCACCCACAACTACCACCACCCACAACCACCAACACCACCCACAACCACCACCACACCCACAACCACCACCACCCCACAACCACCACCACCACCCACACAATCCACCACCAAATCACAACTACCACCACCCACAATCACCACCACCAACCACCACCAACCACAACTACCACTTACCCACAACCACCACTCAACCACAACCACCACCACCCACAACTACTACCAACCACAACGTTCACCACCACCCACAACTACTACACCACCACAACTACCACCATCCACACCATCACTCAACCACACCACCACTCAATCCACAACTACCACAAACCACAACTACCACTCAACCAAACTACCACCAACCACAATCACTCACTGAACCACACTCATCACTCACCGACACCACTACCAAATCCAGCATCGCCACCAATCACAACCACCACCAACCACAACTACCACCAACCACAACTACCACTCAAATCCACACACCACCAACAACCACAACCACCACCAACCAAATCCACTCACCAACCATAACTACCACCAATCCACAACTACCACCACCCACAACTACCACTAACCACAACTACCACTAACCACACCACCACCAACCAAACTACCACTCAAATCACAACTACCACCAACCACAACTACCACTGAACCACAACTACCACCAACCACACCGGCCACCAACCACAACTACCACCAACCACAAACTACCACCACCCACAACCACCACCTCAACCACAACTACACACCAACCACAACTACCACCAACCACACCCCACCACCACCCACAACTACCACCAGTCAAACAACTAACACACCACCCACAACTACCACCACCACCACCCACAGTTCACCACCACTTACAATCCACCACCAACCATACACCACCACCCACAACTACCACCACCCACAACTACCACCAACCACAACTACCACCACCCACACCTTCCACCAACCACAACTACCACCAACCACAATTACCACCACCCACAAATCCACCACCACCTGCAACTACCACCAACCACAACCACTACCACAACCAGCCAACTACCACCAACCAAATCACCACCAACCACACAACCACTTCACCACCCACTCACTACCACCACACCCACAACTGGCCCACTCCAACCACAACTACCACCACCCACAACTACCACCAACCACAACTACCACCAACCACAACTACCACCAACCACAACTACCACCAACCACAACTACCACCAACCACAACTACCACCAACCACAACTACCACCAACCACAACTACCACCAACCACAACTACCACCCCCCTCCCTCCAGGCCATGTCGATGATAGCGCTGCGTGCAGGAAATATAATATAAAATTGACATAAGCCCTCAGGGTGTTGGAGAGGAGGGGAAGAGGGAGGAGGGGAGGGAGGAGGAGGGGAGGGGGAGGGGAAGGGAGGAACAATTCTCTGTCGTGTTACGCTATCAGATACCTTCTTGCATCCTATGAACATGCAGGCGACCCTCCTTTCTCTCTCTCTCTCTCTCTCTCTCTCTCTCTCTCTCTCTCTCTCTCTCTCTCTCTCTCTCTCTCTCTCTCTCTCTCTCTCTCTCTCTCTCTCTCCCTCTCTCTCTCTCTCTCTCTCTCTCTCTCTCTCTCTCTCTCTCTCTCTCTCTCTCTCTCTCTCTCTCTCTCTCTCTCTCTCTCTCTCTCTCTCTCTCTCTCTCTCTCTCTCTCTCTCTCTCTCTCTCTCTCACTCACTCTCTCTCTCTCTCTCTCTCTCTCTCTCTCTCTCTCTCTCTCTCTCTCTCTCTCTCTCTCTCCCTCTCTCTCTCTCTCTCTCTCTCTCTCTCTCTCTCTCTCTCTCTCTCTCTCTCTCTCTCTCTCTCTCTCTTTCTCTCCCTCTCTCTCTTTGTTCTTCACACTGGTCCTGTGTCTTCACCCAGAGTATAAGCGGGGGGTTGAACCACTGCTCCCGGCTCAACATTGTTAGTGAACGTGGTTAAAAGGGGGGTGGGTGCCAGTTAGGTGGTGCCACTAACTATTACCTCCTGCCGTCCACTACCTCCTGCCACCCACTACTACCTCCTGTCACCCACTAATACCTCCTGCCACCCACTACTACCTCCTGCTACCCACTATTACCTCCTGCCACCCACTACTAACCTGCCACCCACTACTACCTCCTGCTACCCACTATTACCTCCTGCCACCCACTACTACCTCCTGCTACCCACTATTACCTCCTGCCACCCACTACTAACCTGCCACCCACTACTACCTCCTGCTACCCACTATTACCTCCTGCCACCCACTACTACCTCCTGCTACCCACTATTACCTCCTGCCACCCACTACTACCTCCTGCTACCCACTATTACCTCCTGCCACCCACTACTAACCTGCCACCCACTACTACCTCCTGCTACCCACTATTACCTCCTGCCACCCACTACTACCTCCTGCTACCCACTATTACCTCCTGCCACCCATCACTATTGTTCTGGGGTAATAGGCGGCCATTGTGTTGTGGGAAGTAAGGCAGCGGCAATTGGTGCCACAAAGAACAGTCACACTACAAGGAGTTCCGGCATGATGGCACTGCCTCTCACACCTGGCTACACTGCCTCTCACACCTGGCTACACTGCCTCTCACACCTGGCTACACTGCCTCTCACACCTGGCTACACTGCCTCTCACACCTGGCTACACTGCCTCTCACACCTGGCTACACTGCCTCTCACACCTGGCTACACTGCCTCTCATACCTGGCTACACTGCCTCTCACACCTGGCTACACTGCCTCTCATACCTGGCTACACTGCCTCTCACACCTGGCTACACTGCCTCTCATACCTGGCTACACTGCCTCTCACACCTGGCTACACTGCCTCTCACACCTGGCTACACTGCCTCTCACACCTGGCTACACTGCCTCTCACACCTGGCTACACTGCCTCTCATACCTGGCTACACTGCCTCTCACACCTGGCTACACTGCCTCTCACACCTGGCTACACTGCCTCTCACACCTGGCTACACTGCCTCTCACACCTGGCTACACTGCCTCTCACACCTGGCTACACTGCCTCTCACACCTGGCTACACTGCCACTCACACCTGGCTACACTGCCTCTCACACCTGGCTACACTGCCTCTCACACCTGGCTACACTGCCTCTCACACTTGGCTACACTGCCTCTCACACCTGGCTACACTGCCTCTCACACTTAGCTACACTGCCTCTCACACCTGGCTACACTGCCTCTCACACTTGGCTACACTGCCTCTCACACCTGGCTACACTGCCTCTCACACCTGGCTACACTGCCTCTCACACCTGGCTACACTGCCTCTCACACCTGGCTACACTGCCTCTCACACCTGGCTACACTGCCTCTCACACCTGGCTACACTGCCTCTCACACTTGGCTACACTGCCTCTCACACCTGGCTACACTGCCTCTCACACCTGGCTACACTGCCTCTCACACCTGGCTACACTGCCTCTCACACTTGGCTACACTGCCTCTCACACATGGCTACACTGCCTCTCACACCTGGCTACACTGCCTCTCACACTTGGCTACACTGCCTCTCACACCTGGCTACACTGTCTCTCACACCTGGCTACACTGCCTCTCACACCTGGCTACACTGCCTCTCACACCTGGCTACACTGCCTCTCACACCTGGCTACACTGCCTCTCACACCTGGCTACACTGCCTCTCACACCTGGCTATACTGCCTCTCACACCTGGCTACACTGCCTCTCACACCTGGCTATACTGCCTCTCACACCTGGCTACACTGCCTCTCACACCTGGCTACACTGCCTCTCACACCTGGCTACACTGCCTCTCACACCTGGCTACACTGCCTCTCACACCTGGCTATACTGCCTCTCACACCTGGCTACACTGCCTCTCACACCTGGCTACACTGCCTCTCACACCTGGCTATACTGCCTCTCACACTTAGCTACACTGCCTCTCACACTTGGTTACACTGCCTCTCACACCTGGCTACACTGCCTCTCACACTTGGCTACACTGCCTCTCACACCTGGCTACACTGCCTCTCACACCTGGCTACACTGCCTCTCACACCTGGCTACACTGCCTCTCACACTTGGCTACACTGCCTCTCACACTTGGCTACACTGCCTCTCACACCTGGCTATACTGCCTCTCACACCTGGCTACACTGCCTCTCACACCTGGCTACACTGCCTCTCACACTTGGCTACACTGCCTCTCACACCTGGCTACACTGCCTCTCACACCTGGCTACACTGCCTCTCACACTTGGCTACACTGCCTCTCACACTTGGCTACACTGCCTCTCACACTTGGCTACACTGCCTCTCACATTTGGCTACACTGCCTCTCACACTTAGCTACACTGCCTCTCACACCTGGCTACACTGCCTCTCACACTTGGCTACACTGCCTCTCACACCTGGCTACACTGCCTCTCACACCTGGCTACACTGCCTCTCACACCTGGCTACAATGCCTCTCACACCTGGCTACACTGCCTCTCACACCTGGCAGTGGGCTTCCCTGCACCTAATATCTGACCATTTGCAGCCATTTAAGTCAAACCTCTGCAAAATGATCGTGTTCGATACGTGTCTTCCCTACGTTACTCCCAGACAGATACATGGCCGAATACCTGGAGGGGTTTCGGGGGACAGCGCCCCCGGCGGCTCGGTCCGTCAGGCACCTCACACTAGCCACTCCTCAGACTGACTCTCACCACTCAGATTCTTTATATATATTCCCCTTTCTTTCAACACACTGGCCGTATCCCACCGAGGCGGGGTGGCCCACCGAGGCGGGGTGGCCCACCGAGGCGGGGTGGCCCACCGAGGCGGGGTGGCCCACCGAGGTGGGGTGGCCCACCGAGGCGGGGTGGCCCACCGAGGCGGGGTGGCCCACCGAGGCAGGGTGGCCCAAAAGGAAAAACGAGAGTTTCTCCTTTTACAGTTAGTAATATATACAGGAGGAGAGGTTACTATCCACTTGCTCCCGGCATTTTAGTCGCCTCTTACAACACGCATGGCTTACGGAGGAAGAATTCTGTTCCACTTCCCCATGAAGGTAAGAGGAAATAAACAAGAACAAGAACTAGTAAGAAAAATGGAAGAAAACCCAGAGGGGTGTGTATATATGTGCTTGTACATGTACGTGTAGTGTGACCTAAGTGTAAGTAGAAGTAGCAAGACGTACCTGAAACCTTGCATGTGTATGAGACATAAAAATGGACACCAGCAATCCTACCATCATGTAAAACAATTACAGGCTTTCGTTTTACACTCACTTGGCAGGACGGTAGTACCTCCCTTGGCGGTTGCTGTCTACCAACCTACTACCACAGGACGGTAGTACCTCCCTGGGCGGTTGCTGTCTACCAACCTACTACCACAGGACGGTAGTACCTCCCTGGGCGGTTGCTGTCTACCAACCTACTACCACAGGACGGTAGTACCTCCCTGGGCGGTTGCTGTCTACCAACCTACTACCACAGGACGGTAGTACCTCCCTGGGTGGTTGCTGTCTACCAACCTACTACCACAGGACGGTAGTACCTCCCTGGGTGGTTGCTGTCTACCAACCTACTACCACAGGACGGTAGTACCTCCCTGGGTGGTTGCTGTCTACCAACCTATATATACATATATATATATATATTTTTCTTTCAACAAACCGGCCGTATCCCACCAAGGCAGGGTGGCCCAAAAAGAAAAACGAAAGTTTCTCTTTTTAAATTTAGTAATTTATACGGGAGAAGGGGTTACTAGCCCCTTGCTCCTGGCATTTTAGTCGCCTCTTACAACACGCATGGCTTACGGAGGAAGAATTCTGTTCCACTTCCCCATGGAGATAAGAGGAAATAAACAACAACAAGAACTAGAAAGAAAATAGAAGAAAACCCAGAGGGATGTGTATATATACATATATATGCTTGTACATGCATGTGTAGTGTGACCTAAGTGTAAGTAGAAGTAGCAAGACGTACCTGAAATCTTGCATGTTTATGAGACAGAAAAAAAGGACACCAGCAATCCTACCATCATGTAAAACAATTACAGGCTTTCGTTTTACACTCACTTGGCAGGACGGTAGTACCTCCCTGGGCGGTTGCTGTCTACCAACCTACTACCTAGATATATATAAATATATATATATAAATATATATATATATAAATATATATATATAAATATATATAAATATATATATATATATATATATATATATATATATATATATATATATATATATATATATATATATAATTTTGAATGGCCACTTCCACTAACTGGTTAAAGGTAACCGGTGGAAAGGTAATCGGTGGAAAAGTAATCGGGGGAAATTTAATCGGCAGAAAGGTAATCAGAGGAAAAGTAATTCGGTGAAAGGTAATCAGGAGAAAGGTAATCTTGAAAAGGTAATCCGGGGAAAGGTAATCCGGGGAAAGGTAATCCGGGGAAAGGTAATCCGGGGAAAGGTAATCAGGGGAAATGTAATCAGGGAAAAGGTAATGAACGGAAAGGTAATCAAGGGAAAAGCTAATCAAGGGAAAGGTAATCAGGGAAAAGGTAATCCGGGGAAAGATAATCAGGGGAAATTGAGGAGAGATTAGTGAGGAAAGGTAATTGAGGAGAGGTAATTGGGTGTATGTAATTAGGGAAAGGTAACTGGAATGTATACTTCACCTGACCAAATATGTGTTTAAACTAGAAAAGTGGTAAATGCGAGACACAGTGAGGGGAGGTAAGCCTCAGTACACAGTTTCAAGAGTAGGTACACTAAGGATAGCGAGGCCCTGTCATGCCTACCGGGGAATGTAGCTCGAGAGGTGAGGCCCAGGAGCTATAACTCGACCGCTGCTACCGCAACTAGGTGAGTACACACGTGACCCAGCCATTGGTGCCGCCTCTGGAGGGCAGAACTGCTCTCAGAGTACTGTCAGTGTTCTGTGGTTCCTTGCTGGAGCCTTGTATGTACATGTGGCTGCTGGAGCCTTGTATGTACATGTGGCTGCTGGAGCCTTGTATGTACATGTGGCTGCTGGAGTCTTGTATGTACATGTGGCTGCTGGAGCCTTGTATGTACATGTGGCTGCTGGAGCCTTGTATGTACATGTGGCTGCTGGAGTCTTGTATGTACATGTGGCTGCTGGAGCCTTGTATGTACATGTGGCTGCTGGAGTCTTGTATGTACATGTGGCTGCTGGAGCCTTGTATGTACATGTGGCTGCTGGAGCCTTGTATGTACATGTGGCTGCTGGAGCCTTGTATGTACATGTGGCTGCTGGAGTCTTGTATGTACATGTGGCTGCTGGAGCCTTGTATGTACATGTGGCTGCTGGAGCCTTGTATGTACATGTGGCTGCTGGAGCCTTGTATGTACATGTGGCTGCTGGAGCCTTGTATGTACATGTGGCTGCTGGAGCCTTGTATGTACATGTGGCTGCTGGAGCCTTGTATGTACATGTGGCTGCTGGAGCCTTGTATGTACATGTGGCTGCTGGAGTCTTGTATGTGCATGTGGCTGCTCGAGCCTTGTATGTACATGTGGCTGCTGGTGCCATGTATGTACATGTGGCTGCTGGAGCCTTTTATGTACATGTGGCTGCTGGTGCCATGTATGTACATGTGGCTGCTGGAGCCTTGTATGAACATGTGGCTGCTGGAGCCTTGTATGTACATGTGGCTGCTGGAGCCTTGTATGTACATGTGGCTGCTGGTGCCTTGTATGTACATGTGGCTGCTGGAGCCTTGTATGGACATGTGGCTCCTGGAGCCTTGTATGTACATGTGGCTGCTGGAGCCTTGTATGTACATGTGACTGCTGGAACCTTGTATGTACATGTGGCTGCTTGAGACTTGTATGTACATGTGGCTGCTGGTGCCTTGTATGTATATGTGGCTGCTGGAGCCTTGTATGTACATGTGGCTGCTGGTGTCTTGTATGTACATGTGGCTGCTGGAGCCTTGTATGTACATGTGGCTGCTGGAGCCTTGTATGTACATGTGACTGCTGGAGCCTTGTATGTACATGTGGCAGCTGGAGCCTTGTATGTACATGTGGCTGCTGGAGCCTTGTATGTACATGTGGCTGCTGGAGCTTTGTATGTGCATGTGGCTGCTGGAGCCTCGTATGTACATGTGGCTTCTGGATCCTCGTATGTACATGTGGATGCTGGAGCCTTGTATATACATGTGGCTGCTGGAGCCTCGTATGTACATGTGGCTGCTGGAGCCTTGTATATACATGTGGCTGCTGGAGCCTTGTATGTACATGTGGCTGCTGGAGCCTTGTATGTACATGTGGCTGCTGGAGCCTTGTATATACATTTGGCTGCTGGAGCCTTGTATGTGCATGTGGCTGCTGGAGCCTTGTATGTACATGTGGCTGTTGGAACCTTGTATGTGCATGTGGCTGCTGGAGCCTTGTATGTACATGTGGCAGCTGGAGCCTTGTATGTACATGTGGCTGCTGGAGCCTCGTATAGACATGTGGCTGCTGGAGCCTCGTATATACATGTGGCTGATGGAGCCTCGTATGTACATGTGGCTGCTGGAGCCTTGTATGTACATGTGGCTGCTGGAGCCTTGTATATACATGTGGCTGCTGGAGCCTTGTATGTGCATGTGGCTGCTGAACCCTTGTATGTACATTTGGCTGCTGCAGCCTTGTATGTGCATGTGGCTGCTGGAGCCTTGTATGTACATGTGGCTGCTGGAGCCTTGTATGTACATGTGGCTGCTGGAGCCTTGTATGTACATGTGGCTGCTGGAGCCTTGTATGTACATGTGGCTGCTGGAGCCTTGTATGTACATGTGGCTGCTGGAGCCTTGTATGTACATGTGGCTGCTGGAGTCTTGTATGTGCATGTGGCTGCTCGAGCCTTGTATGTACATGTGGCTGCTGGAGCCTTGTATGTACATGTGACTGCTGGAACCTTGTATGTACATGTGGCTGCTGGAGCGTTGTATGTACATATGGCTGCTGGAGCCTTGTATGTACATGTGGCTGCTGGAGCCTTGTATGTACATGTGGCTGCTGGAGCCTTGTATGTACATGTGGCTGCTGGAGCCTTGTATGTACATGTGGCTGCTGGAGCCTTGTATGTGCATGTGGCTGCTGGAGCCTTGTATGTACATATGGCTGCTGGAGCCTTGTATGTACATGTGGCTGCTGGAGCCTTGTATGTACATGTGGCTGCTGGAGCCTTGTATGTACATGTGGCTGCTGGAGCCTTGTATGTGCATGTGGCTGCTGGAGCCTTGTATGTACATGTGGCTGCTGGAGCCTTGTATGTACATGTGACTGCTGGAACCTTGTATGTACATGTGGCTGCTGGTGCCTTGTATGTACATGTGGCTGCTGGAGCCTTGTATGTACATGTGGCTGCTGGTGCCATGTATGTACATGTGGCTGCTGGAGCCTTGTATGAACATGTGGCTGTTGGAGCCTTGTATGTACATGTGGCTGCTGGAGCCTTGTATGTACATGTGGCTGCTGGTGCCTTGTATGTACATGTGGCTGCTGGAGCCTTGTATGTACATGTGGCTCCTGGAGCCTTGTATGTACATGTGGCTGCTGGAGCCTTGTATGTACATGTGACTGCTGGAACCTTGTATGTACATGTGGCTGCTTGAGACTTGTATGTACATGTGGCTGCTGGTGCCTTGTATGTATATGTGGCTGCTGGAGCCTTGTATGTACATGTGGCTGCTGGTGTCTTGTATGTACATGTGGCTGCTGGAGCCTTGTATGTACATGTGGCTGCTGGAGCCTTGTATGTACATGTGACTGCTGGAGCCTTGTATGTACATGTGGCAGCTGGAGCCTTGTATGTACATGTGGCTGCTGGAGCCTTGTATGTACATGTGGCTGCTGGAGCTTTGTATGTGCATGTGGCTGCTGGAGCCTTGTATGTACATGTGGCTGCTGGAGCCTTGTATGTACATGTGGCTGCTGGTGCCTTGTATGTACATGTGGCTGCTGGAGCCTTGTATGTACATGTGGCAGCTGGAGCCTTGTATGTGCATGTGGCTGCTGGAGCCTTGTATGTACATGTGGCTGCTGGAGCCTTGTATGTACATGTGGCTGCTGGAGCCTTGTATGTACATGTGGCTGCTGGAGCCTTGTATGTACATGTGGCTGCTGGAGCCTTGTATGTACATGTGGCTGCTGGAGCCTTGTATGTACATGTGGCTGCTGGAGTCTTGTATGTGCATGTGGCTGCTCGAGCCTTGTATGTACATGTGGCTGCTGGAGCCTTGTATGTACATGTGACTGCTGGAACCTTGTATGTACATGTGGCTGCTGGAGCGTTGTATGTACATATGGCTGCTGGAGCCTTGTATGTACATGTGGCTGCTGGAGCCTTGTATGTACATGTGGCTGCTGGAGCCTTGTATGTACATGTGGCTGCTGGAGCCTTGTATGTACATGTGGCTGCTGGAGCCTTGTATGTGCATGTGGCTGCTGGAGCCTTGTATGTACATATGGCTGCTGGAGCCTTGTATGTACATGTGGCTGCTGGAGCCTTGTATGTACATGTGGCTGCTGGAGCCTTGTATGTACATGTGGCTGCTGGAGCCTTGTATGTGCATGTGGCTGCTGGAGCCTTGTATGTACATGTGGCTGCTGGAGCCTTGTATGTACATGTGACTGCTGGAACCTTGTATGTACATGTGGCTGCTGGTGCCTTGTATGTACATGTGGCTGCTGGAGCCTTGTATGTACATGTGGCTGCTGGTGCCATGTATGTACATGTGGCTGCTGGAGCCTTGTATGAACATGTGGCTGTTGGAGCCTTGTATGTACATGTGGCTGCTGGAGCCTTGTATGTACATGTGGCTGCTGGTGCCTTGTATGTACATGTGGCTGCTGGAGCCTTGTATGTACATGTGGCTCCTGGAGCCTTGTATGTACATGTGGCTGCTGGAGCCTTGTATGTACATGTGACTGCTGGAACCTTGTATGTACATGTGGCTGCTTGAGACTTGTATGTACATGTGGCTGCTGGTGCCTTGTATGTATATGTGGCTGCTGGAGCCTTGTATGTACATGTGGCTGCTGGTGTCTTGTATGTACATGTGGCTGCTGGAGCCTTGTATGTACATGTGGCTGCTGGAGCCTTGTATGTACATGTGACTGCTGGAGCCTTGTATGTACATGTGGCAGCTGGAGCCTTGTATGTACATGTGGCTGCTGGAGCCTTGTATGTACATGTGGCTGCTGGAGCTTTGTATGTGCATGTGGCTGCTGGAGCCTTGTATGTACATGTGGCTGCTGGAGCCTTGTATGTACATGTGGCTGCTGGTGCCTTGTATGTACATGTGGCTGCTGGAGCCTTGTATGTACATGTGGCAGCTGGAGCCTTGTATGTACATGTGGCTGCTGGAGCCTTGTATGTACATGTGACTGCTGGAGCCTTGTATGTACATGTGGCAGCTGGAGCCTTGTATGTACATGTGGCTGCTGGAGCCTTGTATGTACATGTGGCTGCTGGAGCTTTGTATGTGCATGTGGCTGCTGGAGCCTTGTATGTACATGTGGCTGCTGGAGCCTTGTATGTACATGTGGCTGCTGGAGCCTAGTATAGACATGTGGCTGCTGGAGCCTCGTATATACATGTGGCTGCTGGAGCCTCGTATATACATGTGGCTGCTGGAGCCTAGTATAGACATGTGGCTGCTGGAGCCTCGTATATACATGTGGCTGCTGGAGCCTAGTATAGACATGTGGCTGCTGGAGCCTCGTATATACATGTGGCTGCTGGAGCCTCGTATATACATGTGGCTGCTGGAGCCTTGTATATACGAACAAGCAGAAATTTTCAGTAAAAAATCTGTCTTACATCAGAGTTGAGAACGATGCGAGTGAGAGAGAGAGAGAGAGAGAGAGAGAGAGAGAGAGAGAGAGAGAGAGACAGGCAGACAGAGACACACACACACACAAACAAACAAACAGAGAGAGAGAGAGAGCGAGAGAGAGAGAGGTGCTCCCAGCACCTCCATGGACCAACTTCGACGACAGATAAAGAAAACAGCAGTTAATCCACAAGACGGGCAGCCAGGAGCAAGTTTTGCAGCCCCGCCTCTGTCTACGTGTAGCCAAGGAACTTACTGTGACATGTTGTGGAGGTAAATATTGTGAGGGAGTCTTAATGTGTTGACATTGTTGCAGCTCTTGCTAAATATGCAAGATCACCGGTGTAAACAAATGTGTGTTTGAAAGATGGAATATATGCCAGGACTGAGACGATCACGAGAAGAACAGGAGGAGGAAGACAAGGAGGAGGAGGAAGACAAGGAGGAGGAGGAAGACAAGGAGGAGGAAGACAAGGAGGAGGAGGAAGAGGAGGACAAGAACAGTCCAAAGTAACAGCAGAAAGAGGAGAGAAAGAATGGGACAAAGACCCAACAACTACGTAAAGGAAGAGAATGAAGATGAGGAGGACGAAGAGGAGGAGGAAGAAGAGGAGGAGGAGAAAGAGGAACAGGAGAAGAAGAACAAAGTCGACGATGACGTCGATGATGGGAGAAATTTGAATAATGATAGGAAGAGCATCAAAGGTGAGGAGATCGAGAGAGACCAAACAAAGTGGGAGTGAGAGGAACAGTTTTAAAGTGATCAATATTCTGAGTGGGAGTGGGAGGGGAAGGGGGAGAGGGAGGGGGAGGGGAGGGGGAGTGGGAGGGGAAGGGGGAGTGGGAGGGTTAGGGGGAGGGGGAGTGGGAGGGGAGGGGGAGTGGGTGGGGGAAGGATGGGGAGGGGGAGAGGGAGTGGGCATAAGGGAAGTAACAAGACGTAACTTATTTATAAGATGCGTCACTTATGACGCTACTGAAGTAGTGTTGACCTGACTCTCTACCAGAGATCACCCTTGTTGACCTGACTCTCTACCAGAGATCATCCTTGTTGACCTGACTCTCTACCAGAGATCACCCTTGTTGACCTGACTTTCCACCAGAGATAACCCTTGTTGACCTGACTCTCTACCAGAGATCACCCTTGTTGACCTGACTCTCTACCAGAGATCATCCTTGTTGACCTGACTCTCTACCAAAGATCACCTTTGTTGACCTGACTCTCTACCAGAGATCACCCTTGTTGACCTGACTCTCTACCAGAGATCACCCTTGTTGACCTGACTCTCTACCAGAGATCACCCTTGTTGACCTGACTCTCTACCAGAGATCACCCTTGTTGACCTGACTCTCTACCAGAGATCACCTTTGTTGACCTGACTCTCTACCAGAGATCACCCTTGTTGACCTGACTCTCTACCAGAGATCACCCTTGTTGACCTGACTCTCTACCACAGATCACCCTTGTTGACCTGACTCTCTACCAGAGATCACCCTTGTTGACCTGACTCTCTACCAGAGATCACCCTTGTTGACCTGACTCTCTACCACAGATCACCCTTGTTGACCTGACTCTCTACCAGAGATCACCCTTGTTGACCTGACTCTCTACCAGAGATCACCCTTGTTGACCTGACTCTCTACCAGAGATCACCCTTCTTGACCTGACTCTCTACCACAGATCACCCTTGTTGACCTGACTCTCTACCACAGATCACCCTTGTTGACCTGACTCTCTACCAGAGATCACCCTTGTTGACCTGACTCTCTACCAGAGATCACCTTTGTTGACCTGACTCTCTACCAGAGATCACCCTTGTTGACCTGACTCTCTACCAGAGATCACCCTTGTTGACCTGACTCTCTACCAGAGATCACCCTTGTTGACCTGACTCTCTACCAGAGATCATCCTTGTTGACCTGACTCTCTACCAGAGATCACCCTTGTTGACCTGACTCTCTACCAGAGATCATCCTTGTTGACCTGACTCTCTACCAGAGATCACCCTTGTTGACCTGACTCTCTACCAGAGATCACCCTTGTTGACCTGACTCTCTACCAGAGATCACCCTTGTTGACCTGACTCTCTACCAGAGATCACCCTTGTTGACCTGACTCTCTACCAGAGATCATCCTTGTTGACCTGACTCTCTACCAGAGATCACCCTTGTTGACCTGACTCTCTACCAGAGATCACCCTTGTTGACCTGACTCTCTACCAGAGATCACCCTTGTTGACCTGACTCTCTACCAGAGATCACCCTTGTTGACCTGACTCTCTACCAGAGATCATCCTTGTTGACCTGACTCTCTACCAGAGATCACCCTTGTTGACCTGACTCTCTACCAGAGATCATCCTTGTTGACCTCACTCTCTACCAGAGATCACCCTTGTTGACCTGACTCTCTACCAGAGACCACCCTTGTTGACCTGACTCTCTACCAGAGATCACCCTTGTTGACCTGACTCTCTACCAGAGATCACCCTTGTTGACCTGACTCTCTACCAGAGATCACCCTTGTTGACCTGACTCTCTACCAGAGATTACCCTTGTTGACCTGACTCTCTACCAGAGATTACCCTTGTTGACCTGACTCTCTACCAGAGATCACCCTTGTTGACCTGACTCTCTACCAGAGATTACCCTTGTTGACCTGACTCTCCACCAGAGATTACCCTTGTTGACCTGACTCTCTACCAGAGATCATCCTTGTTGACCTGACTCTCTACCAGAGATCACCCTTGTTGACCTGACTCTCTACCAGAGATCACCCTTGTTGACCTGAGCCTCCACCAGAGATTACCCTAGTTGACCTGACTCTCTACCAGAGATCACCCTTGTTGACCTAACTCTCAACAAGAGATTACCCTTGTTGACCTGACTCTCCACCAGAGATTACCCTTGTTGACCTGACTCTCTACCAGAGATCATCCTTGTTGACCTGACTCTCTACCAGAGATCACCCTTGTTGACCTGACTCTAAACCAGAGATCATCCTTGTTGACCTGACTCTCTACCAGAGATCACCCTTGTTGACCTGACTCTCCACCAGAGATTACCCTTGTTGACCTGACTCTCCACCAGAGATTACCCTTGTTGACCTGACTCTCTACCAGAGATCATCCTTGTTGACCTGACTCTCTACCAGAGATCACCCTTGTTGACCTGACTCTAAACCAGAGATCATCCTTGTTGACCTGACTCTCTACCAGAGATCACCCTTGTTGACCTGACTCTCCACCAGAGATTACCCTTGTTTACCTGACTCTCTACCAGAGATCACCCTTGTTGACCTGACTCTCAACCAGAGATCACCCTTGTTGACCTGACTCTCTACCAGAGATCACCCTTGTTGACATGACTCTCTACCAGAGATCACCCTTGTTGACCTGACTCTCTACCAGAGATCACCCTTGTTGACCTGACTCTCTACCAGAGATCACCCTTGTTGACCTGACTCTCTACCAGAGATCACCCTTGTTGACCTGACTCTCTACCAGAGATCACCCTTGTTGACCTGACTCTCTACCAGAGATCACCCTTGTTGACCTGACTCTCTACCAGAGATTACCCTTGTTGACCTGACTCTCTACCAGAGATCACCCTTGTTGACCTGACTCTCTACCAGAGATCACCCTTGTTGACCTGACTCTCTGCCAGAGATTACCCTTGTTGACCTGACTCTCTACCAGAGATTACCCTTGTTGACCTGACTCTCTACCAGAGATCACCCTTGTTGACCTGACTCTCTACCAGAGATCACCCTTGTTGACCTGACTCTCTACCAGAGATTACCCTTGTTGACCTGACTCTCTACCAGAGATCACCCTTGTTGACCTGACTCTCTACCAGAGATCATCCTTGTTGACCTGACTCTCCACCAGAGATCACCCTTGTTGACCTGACTTTCCACCAGAGATCACCCTTGTTGACCTGACTCTCTACAAGAGATCACCCTTCTTGGCCTGACTCTCCACCAGAGATCATCCTTGTTGACGTGACTCTCTACCAGAGATCACCCTTGTTGACCTGACTCTTCACCAGAGATCATCCTTGTTGGCCTGACTCTCTACCAGAGATCACCCTTGTTGACCTGACTCTCCACAAGAGATCACCCTTGTTGACCTGACTCTCCACCAGAGATCACCCATGTTGACCTGACTCTCCACCAGAGATCACCCTTGTTGACCTGACTCTCTACCAGAGATCACCCTTATTGACCTCACTCTCTACCAGAGATCATCCTTGTTGGCCTGACTCTCTACCAGAGATCACCCTTGTTGACCTGACTCTCTACCAGAGATCATCCTTGTTGGCCTGACTCTCTACCAGAGATCACCCTAGTTGACCTGACTCTCCACAAGAGATCACCCTTGTTGACCTGACTCTCCACCAGAGATCACCCATGTTTACCTGACTTTCCACCCGAGATCACCCTTGTTGACCTGACTCTTCACCAGAGATCATCCTTGTTGACCTGACTCTCTACCAGAGATCATCCTTGTTGGCCTGACTCTACCAGAGATCACTCTTCTTGACCTGACTCTCTACCAGAGATCACTCTTCTTGACCTGACTCTCTACCAGAGATCACCCTTGTTGGCCTGACTCTCTACCAGAGATCACCCTTGTTGACCTGACTCTCTGCCAGAGATCACCCTAGTTGACCTGACTCTCTACCAGAGATCACCCTTGTTGACATGACTCTCTACCAGAGATCACCCTTCTTGACCTGACTCTCAACCAGAGATCACCCTTGTTGACCTGACTCTCTACCAGACATCACCCTTGTTGACCTGACTTACTATCAGAGATCATCCTTGTTGACCTGACTCTCTACCAGAGATCACACTTCTTGACCTGACTCTCTACCAGAGATAACCCTTCTTGACCTGACTCTCTACTAGAGATCACATTTCTTGACCTGACTCTCTACCAGAGATCACCCTTCTTGACCTGACTCCCTAAAAGAGATCATCCTTGTTGACCTGACTCACTACCAGAGATCATCCTTGTTGGCTTGACTCTCTACCAGAGATCACCCTTGTTGACCTGACTCACTACCATAGATCATCCTTGTTGGCCTGACTCTCTACCAGAGATCACCCTTGTTAGCCTGACAGACTCTCTACCAGAGATCATCCTTGTTGACCTGACTCACACCAACAGATCATCCTTGTTGACCTGACTCACTACCAGAGGTCATCTTTACTGACCCGACTCATTACTAGAGATCATTCTTGTTGACCTGACTCACAACAACAGATCATCATTGTTGACTTGACTCACTACGAGAGGTCACCCTTCTTGACCTGACTCGATACCAGAGATCACCCTTGTTGACCTGACTCTCTACCAGAGATCACCCTTGTTGACCTGACTCTCTACCAGAGATCACCCTTGTTGACCTGACTCTCTACCAGAGATCACCCTTGTTGACCTGACTCTCTACCAGAGATCACCCTTGTTGACCTGACTCTCTACCAGAGATTACCCTTGTTGACCTGACTCTCTACCAGAGATCACCCTTGTTGACCTGACTCTCTGCCAGAGATTACCCTTGTTGACCTGACTCTCTACCAGAGATTACCCTTGTTGACCTGACTCTCTACCAGAGATCACCCTTGTTGACCTGACTCTCTACCAGAGATCACCCTTGTTGACCTGACTCTCTACCAGAGATTACCCTTGTTGACCTGACTCTCTACCAGAGATCACCCTTGTTGACCTGACTCTCTACCAGAGATCATCCTTGTTGACATGACTCTCTACCAGAGATCACCCTTCTTGACCTGACTCTCAACCAGAGATCACCCTTGTTGACCTGACTCTCTACCAGACATCACCCTTGTTGACCTGACTTACTATCAGAGATCATCCTTGTTGACCTGACTCTCTACCAGAGATCACACTTCTTGACCTGACTCTCTACCAGAGATAACCCTTCTTGACCTGACTCTCTACTAGAGATCACATTTCTTGACCTGACTCTCTACCAGAGATCACCCTTCTTGACCTGACTCCCTAAAAGAGATCATCCTTGTTGACCTGACTCACTACCAGAGATCATCCTTGTTGGCTTGACTCTCTACCAGAGATCACCCTTGTTGACCTGACTCACTACCATAGATCATCCTTGTTGGCCTGACTCTCTACCAGAGATCACCCTTGTTAGCCTGACAGACTCTCTACCAGAGATCATCCTTGTTGACCTGACTCACACCAACAGATCATCCTTGTTGACCTGACTCACTACCAGAGGTCATCTTTACTGACCCGACTCATTACTAGAGATCATTCTTGTTGACCTGACTCACAACAACAGATCATCATTGTTGACTTGACTCACTACGAGAGGTCACCCTTCTTGACCTGACTCGATACCAGAGATCACCCTTGTTGACCTGACTCTCTACCAGAGATCACCCTTGTTGATCTGACTCACAAGAACAGATCATCCTTGTTGACTTGACTCAATACCAGAGGTCATCCTTGTGATCCTCACACTTCAGGACGTTCTTGGCACTAGCATCGACGTCCATGGCACTAACATCGAAGTCCCTGGTTCTAACATCGACGTCCCTGGCACTAACGTGGAGGTGGCTGGCACTAACATCGACGTCCCTGGCACTAACATCGACGTCCCTAGCATTAGCATCGACGTCCCTGGTACTAACATCGACGTCCCTGGTACTAACATCGATGTCCCTGGCAATAACATCGACGTTCCTGGCACTAACATCGATGTTCCTGGCACTAACATCGACGTCCCCAGGCACTAACATCGACGTTCCTGGCACTAACATCGACATCCCTAGCACTAACAAAGACGTCCCTGGCACTAACATCGACGTTCCTGGCACTAACATCGACGTTCCTGGCACTAACATCGACGTTCCTGGCACTAACACCTACGTTCCAGGCACTAACGTCGACGTCCCTGGCACTAACATCGACGTCCCTGGCACTAACATCGACGTCCCTGGCACTAACATCGACGTCCCTGGCACTAACATCGACGTCCCTGGTACTAACATCGACGTCCCTGGCACTAACATCGACGTCCCTGGTACTAACATCGACGTCCCTGGTACTAACATCGACGTCCCTGGCACTAACATCGACGTCCCTGGCACTAACATCGACGTCCCTGGCACTAACATCGACGTCCCTGGCACTAACATCGACGTCCCTGGCACTAACATCGACGTCCCTGGCACTAACATCGACGTCCCTGGCACTAACATCGACTTCCTTGGTACTAACATCGACGTCACAGGTACTAACATCGATGTCCCTGGTACTAACATCGACGTCCCTGGTACAAACATCGACATCTTTGGTACTAACATCGACGTCCCTGGCACTAACATCGTCCTCCCTGGTACTAACATCGACGTCCATGGCACTAACATCGGCGTCCCTGGCACTAACATCGACGTCCCTGGTACTAGCATCGACGTCTCTGGCACTAACATTGACGTAACTGGGACACTAACAATGACGTCCCTGGTACTAACATCGACGTCGCTGGTACAAACATCGACGTCACAGGTACTAACATCTACGTCCCTGGTACTAACATCGACGTCACAGGTACTAGCATCGATGTCCCTGGTACTAACATCGACGTCCCTGGTACTAACATCAACGTCACAGGTACTAACATCGACCTCCCTGGCACCAACATCGACGTCCCTGGTACAAACTTCAACGTCCCTGGCACTAACATCGACGTCCCTGGAACTAACACCGAAGTCCCTGGCACTAAAATCGACGTTCCTGGCACTAACATTGACGTCTCTGTTACTAACTTCGACGTCCCTGACACTAACATCGACGTCGCTGGTACTGTCATCGACGTCCCTTGCACTAACATCGACGTCTCTGGCACTAGCATCGATGTCCCTGGCACTAACATCGATTTCCCTGGTACTAACATCGACGTCCCTGGCATTAACATCGACGCCTCTGGTATTAACGTCGACGTCCTTGGTACTAACATCGACGTCTCTGGCACTAACATCGACGTCCCTGGCACTAACATCGACGTCCCTGATACTAACGTCGACGTCACAGTTACTTACATCGATGTTCCTGGTACTAATATCGACGTCCCTGGCACTAACATCGATATCCCTGGTTCTAACATCGACATCCCTCGCACTAACATCGACGTCCCTGGCACTAACATCGACCTCCCTGGTGCTAATATCGACGTCTCTGGCACTAACACCGACGTCCCTGGCACTAACATCGACGTCCCTGGCACTAACATCGACGTCCCTGGCAGTAACATCGAAGTCCCTGGCACAATCATCGACGTTCCTGGCACTAACATCGACGTCCCTGGTACTAACTATGACGTCCCTGGAACTAACAGCGACCTCCCTGGTACTATCATCGACGTCCTTGTCATTAACATCGACCTCCCTGGTACTATCATTGACGTCCTTGTCATTAACATCGACGTCCCTGGCACTAACATCGACCTCCCTGGTACTAATATCGACGTCCCTGGCACTAACACCGACGTCCCTGGTACTAGCATCGACATTCCTGGTACTAACATCGACGTCCCTGGCAGTAACATCGAAGTCCCTGGCACAATCATCGACATTCCTGGCACTAATATCGACGTCCTTGGTACTAACTATGACGTCCCTGGAACTAACAGCGACCTCCCTGGTACTATCATCGACGTCCTTGTCATTAACATCGACGTCCCTGGCACTAACATCGACGTCCTTGGCACGAACATCGACGTCCCTAGTACTTACATCGACGTCCCTGGCACTAACATCGACGTCCCTGGTACTAACTTCGACCTCCCTGCACTAACATCGACGTCCCTGGCATCGATGTCCCTGGCACTAACATCGACGTCCCTGGCACTAACATCGATGTCCCTGGTAATAACATCGACGTCCCTGGCATTAACATCGACGTCTCTGGTATTAGCATCGGAGTCCTTGGT
>NC_091295.1:77703811-77793600 GCF_038502225.1 Cherax quadricarinatus | reverse complement strand
TTTTTTTTTTTTTACACAGGGTTTGACAAGGTTAAGGATCCCTAGCTTTATTGACAAGCTATTTGCAGGTTAAGGATTCCTAACTTTATTGGCACCCTAAGAGCTGTTACCTACATCTGCTCATTTGAAAACATTTTTATTGTTATTAGACATAAAAGTAGGAACAGGATGAAGTTGAAGCCATCTGTGGGCTAGCATTTTCATTTGATCAACTGACTTTATCTCGTTGACATCATTATGCTGTACGAATGTGTTCCATACTCGAGTCATCTTGGGTATATATGATCTCAGATGAAGTGATGTTCTGGAGAAGGGTACAGCCAGAGTGAAGTTGCTACTTTCTGCCCGTCTTGTGGCATAAAAGCTGGTTTCACGCTGTCCTCGAAGTGGATCCAAGTGTGGTACTTTGACAATATTTTCCTTGTACATAGCAGTAAGGCCACCCACATCCCTCCTATGTTGAAGGCTCTGCTGAAATGACAGATCTATCCAGGATGGGTCCAGGCGAGAGATGAGACGTCTTGCTCTGTTCTCTACTCTGTCAAGCAGTCGCAGGTGAGAGGGGGGGGGGGCAGGCAAACCAAGAAAGTGGAGCATGCTCAAGACGTGAGCGCACTTGTGCCTCGTACAGAATCTTGTAATCCTTACTTCCTTCCTTCCTTACTTCCTTCCTTACTTCCTTCCATCCTTCTTCCCTTCCTTCCCTCCTTCCTTCCTTCTTTCCTTCCTTCCTTCCTTCCTTCCTTCCTTCCTTCCTTCCTTCCTTCCTTCCTTCCTTCTTTCTTTCCTTTCTTCTTTCCCTCCTTCCTTCCTTTCCTTCATTCCTTCTTTCCATCCTTCCTTCTTTCCTTCATTCCTTCCTTCTTTCGTTTCTTCCTTCCTTCTTTCCTTCCTTCCTTCCTAGTCTCTTTCCTTCCTTCCTTCCTTCCCTCCTTCCTTCTTTCCTTCATTCCATCATTCCTACCTTCCTTCCTTCCTTCCTTCCTTCCTTCCTTCCTCCCTTTCTTCCTTCCTTCCGTCCTTCTTTCTTTCTTTCCTTCCTTCCTTCCTTCCTCCCACTGTCCCCAACACAGCCAGTGTAGCAAAATAAACACAGCAGAAAAAGTTTAGACTTATATTATCCTTCACCAATTTAGAACAGCAATATGTACACTATGTACAGCGATAAGTATAGTGCACTCCACGGTAAGCAAGGCAGAATAGAAGCCACAAGATAGCAGACCGTTCTTCAACCAGCTCTAGAATGGGAATGACAAGGGCAGACAGGAGAGCGGTACCCACATAACCTCTGCGATTGCCAAAACCATCTTCTTATTGGCTAGAACCTGGTCACTAGTTGAACGACGGGGACCCATCATCAACTCTTAGCAACCTGGTTCGCTGGTTGGGGGAGATAGCCTGTAAATGAGGGTATGTACATGCGCCGAATAAAGGTTACGTACTCTTTGCATGCCACAACAACACACCCAGTGTTCCATCTGTACAACTTCTACTCTCCCCAACACACCCAGTGTATCATCTGTCCACCTTTCACTGTCCCCAACACACCCAGTGTACCATCTGTACAACTTCCACTGTCCTCAACACACCCAGTGTACCATCTGTACAACTTCCACTGTCCCCAGCACACCCAGTGTACCATCTGTACAACTTCCACTGTCCCCAACACAGCTAGTGTTCCATCTGTACACCTTCCATTGTCCCCATCACAGCCAGTGTACCATCTGTACAACTTCCACTCTCCCCAACATACCCAGTGTACCATCTGTACAACTTCCACTGTCCCCAACACACCCAGTGTACCACCTGTACAACTTCCACTGTCCCCAACTATTACAACCCAGGAATCCAAATGGCCTGTTATCCCGGGTGTAATGGGAGCAAAATAAACACAGCAGAAAAAGTTTAGACTTATATTATCCTTCACCAATTTAGAACAGCAATATGTACACTATGTACAGTGATAAGTATAGTGCACTCCACGGTAAACAAGGCAGAATAGAAGCCACAAGATAGCAGACCGTGCTTCAACCAGCTCTAGAATGGGAATGACAAGGGCAGACAGGAGAGCGGTACCCACATAACCTCTGCGATTGCCAAAACCATCTTCTTATTGGCTAGAACCTGGTCACTAGTTGAACGACGGGGCCCCATCATCAACTCTTAGCAACCTGGTTCGCTGGTTGGGGGAGATAGCCTGTAAATGAGGGTGTGTACATGCGCCGAATAAAGGTTACGTACTCTTTGCATGCCACATCCGCACCCCGAGAAGGCTCAGGATTAGGCTGCCACCTCCCAGTGGTAACCGTGCCGCCATGGCACAAAATAATGGGACCGCCTTTCCTCTCCACCATCCAACTCTTAGATAGAGCTCAGCTTTTCTCGTGACCAAAAGCGAAACCTTAAACTTAGAGTGAGACAGCAGTCAGACAGGCTAGCATAGGTCCAAGATAGAGGCGGACGGTAGCCCGCATCCCATCACTAAAAAAAAAACCCACACCAGGGGATGAAAAAAAAGAGCGTGAAAATAACATCCTAACCTAAATAAATGAAAATATTAGACTCTAGATAAAGAGTCTGCCAACATTTTCTTTGCCGGCAATATATTTAATGGAAATATTATAGGGCTGCAGCCTTAGCGTCCAGCGCATGAGCCTTGTGTTGTGGTTCTTCATGGCTTTGAGATATACTAGAGGATTGTGATCACTGTAGACTGTGACCACCTGCGATGTCTAGCCCACATGAACATCGAAATGCTCCAAAGCCAGTACCAGCACGAGGGCTTCTTTTTCAATGGTAGAGTAAGCCCTCTGATGTGGCTGGAACTTGGCTGAAAAGTATGCTACAGGCTGCAACTCCTTGTTCCCGATTTGTATTAGTACTGCCCCAACCCCAGACTCACAAGCATCACCCTGTAATGAAAAAGGTTTGGAGAAGTCTGGAGACAAGAGAATGGGTGCAGTACACAATAATTTTGCTTTTTTAAAAGCAGTGTTACAGTCTGAGGTCCAATTAAAGGGAACTTTGTGACTGGTAAGAGAGGTAAGAGGGGCTACAATATCTGAGAAATTCTTACAGAATCTTCTGTAAAATCCTATCATGCCTAGGAAACGTTGAAGAGATTTCCTATCATGAGGAACTAGACAATCTTTAATAGCAAAAACTTTAGCAAGTTTGGGTGCAACTTTGCCACTACCTACTTCATGGCCTAGAAAAGTGGTAGTGGCCTGGCCAAAGGAAGATTTAGATAAATTAACTGTTAAATGGGAACTCTTAAAGGTCTCAAAAAGAGCCTTAAGTCTAAGTAGGTGTTGATCCCAAGTATCTGACACCACAACAATATCATCTAGGTACGCTGCCGTGCCTTCAAGTCCTTTAATAGCCTGATGGATAAGTTTCTGGAATGAAGAGGGGGAATTTTTCATTCCGAAGGGGGTAACTGTGTATTGATAATGACCTCCTGGAATTACAAAGGCAGAGATTTCCTTCGCCTTATCCGTCAAAGGTACCTGATAGTAGCATTTAAGGAGATCTAATTTGGACACAAAAGTAGCCTTACCCACAAAGTCAATTACGTCATCCAGACGAGGAAGAGGGTAAGCATCTGTAATTGTGACCTCATTCACTTTACGGTAGTCTGTACACATACGAAACCCTCCATCAGCCTTCTTCACAAGGACGCACGGTGAAGCCCATGGACTAGATGACTCCTCCACTAAACCATGCTTTAACAAAAATTCTACTTCCTGATGAAGTAGCCTTTGCTTTTCAGGATTAGCTCTGTAGGGGGAGAGTTTAATTGGTTTAGTTTCCCACATCTACATCATGATAACCTAACGTACATTTTTTCGGCACATCCGAAAAAATATTAGGATATGACTGTAGAAGCTCCGTTAAATTTGTTGCTTGCATTTCAGATAATCCCTCCATTAAAGGGCTAGGATCCTTGAGGAGGACAGAATTTGAAAGTTTAATATTAATTTCAGAGATAGAGTGCAAAGAGTCAGAGTCGACCTCAGAGGTAGAGGACAGAGCCATTACTGGGACTTTATCTGTTGTATGAAAAGACTTTAATTGATTAATGTGGTAAGTTTTAGTTTTTGAGGTCTTATCAATGGGAGCTACCACATAATTTACATCAGATAATCTACTTAAAATCTGCATAGGTCCCGTAAATCTAGCTTTCAAGGTGTGGCCAGGTATAGGTTCCTGCACCAACACCTTATCTCCTGGATGGAAGGAGCGGAATTGTGCGCTTCTGTCATACCTCTGTTTCCATCTTACTTTGAGCTGTCTTTAGGTTAGCCTTGGCTAACTGACGTGCCACCTGCAACCTTGAAGACGGGTTGTAGAGTGTTGAGCTAACGTCTTCTCCCGTCCATCCTTCTTTGAGCACCCGAAGAGGACCTCGTACATTGTGCCCAAAGATCAGCTCAAACGGACTATACCCTGTAGACTCTTGCACCGTCTCTCGTACTGAGAACAGCAACAAAGGTAGTGATTCATCCCAGTCTGTAGGAAAGTGCATGCAAAAAGTTCTCATCATTGTTTTTAATGTCTGATGGAATCTTTCCAAGGCGCCTTGGGACTGAGGATGATAGGCAGTGGATAGATTGTGGATTATCCCTAACCTAGTTAATACTTCTCTAAATGCTTTGGCAGTGAAGTTAGTACCTTGATCACTTTGAATAGTTTTAGGAATGCCAAAACAAGAAATGAATTTGGTTAAAGCTTTGAGAATAGCTTTAGTATTAATACTATGCATGGGAATTTCTTCAGGGTATCTGGTTACTTTATCCATAATCGTAAATAAATATTGATTTCCAGACTTTGACCTAGGTAGTGGACCTACACAATTTATAATTAAATCTGCAAAAGGTTCTCCATCAGCAGGTATAGGTTGGAGAGGTGCAGGTTTAATGGAATGTCCAGGTTTCCCTACTTGCTGACATTCTCGGCAACACCTAATATGATTCTTCACATCTTTCTTTAATTTTGGCCAATAAAATTATTTTGTGATTCTATACAAGGTTTTTGTAATTCCTAAGTGACCTCCTAATGACGTATTATGAGCTATATTTAATATTTGAGGTCTAAACTTGGTTGGAACCACTAACGGGTCATACAATTGCCGGCCCTCTATCTCCTTACCAGTCTCAGCGCAGATCAAATAATCTTTTTTAACTTCATACTTGACCGGATGACCCAAAGAGGATTTACCCATGGCTGCCTCAAAAGCGAATTTTAAAGAAGGGTCCTTTCGTTGTTCCTCCCGGAAGGACAGTCCCTTGGGCATGGAAACAGAGACATCTGGCAATCCTGCAACCTGGGAATAGGAAGGCTTGATCGGGGTCTGTTCACTTGATTTACGAGGCTCCGGCCGGTGTGCCTCATAAAACAACGTGGCTATTCCGAGATCGGAGTCGTCCAAAGATAGGTCAACATTCTCTCCAGACAACCCTTGGGATGTTGCCCGAGTTATGGCCAACACCGGAGAAGAATTAATCATTATAGGTTCAGGACACGAACTAACAGTAGTAATGTTATTACCCAGTAATAACATGGCATCTTTCATGGAAAATCCTTTTGAGACACCTACAGTCAAGTACCCAGTGTAATATTTGCACTGTACATAAATTTTATGCAAAGGAACAGAATATATAGCTCCTCCAAATGCTTCCAATAAAACAGAGGAATTCAAGGAAGTGTTCTCTGAAAGGGGTAATATTCCTTCTCTTACAAGTGAGCAATATGCTCCAGTATCTCTAAAGGTCTTTACTTCAATTGTTTCTGAGTTTTCCTGAAGGGAAATAAGACTCTTGCAATAATAAGGGGTCATACCTTTTTCTACTTCTCTAGGGGACATGTTACTAGGGATATTAGAGATTTTCCCAATGGGTTGGGGTTTATGGGGGCAGTTGGGACGGATGTGACCTACTTTGTTGCAGAGGAAGCAGACGACAGGCTTGCCCTTTACTCCCTGCTGACGTTGCAAATGGTGTCGTTCTGGCTGGTGTCTCTCTGGATATTGTTGTCGAGATGCACCATGAGTAGTTTGCCTCTCCGCAGGTGGACCATATGTTGAGAAGCGTGGCTCACCAGGTGACTTAGTTGGCTGACGTAGACGTTCTCCCTCCGGCTGGCACTTCATTCTCCAAGGTTGACGATCTCTGCTCATGCCAGGCTGTTGAAAAGAGAGACGGGACCGCTCGGACAAGGAACGGTTAGTTTCGAAGGTATCAGCCGACCTGGCTGCCTCCAATGCAGTGGTTAAGTCACGATCCTGCAGAAAGACTCGGACCTCTGGTCCCACAGACTCCAGCAGGTTATCAATCAGAATAAGCTGTACCAGCTCCTCAAAGGTAGAGACACCACTTTCTTTATACCAGCTGGTAAAAGCTTTGGATTACTGTCTCACAAAGTCCACTAGGGATTGACCGAGCTGCCGCCTGCTTAATTTAAAAATCTTTCTATATTTGGCTGGGACACATGTATATGCTTCCAACACTGTGGTCTTCACTACTTTATAATCAGAAAATTCAGCGTCATTTAATGCTGACGTAAATTCCTGTGCCTTACCCAATAATGCTGTATGAACCAACGATGCCCAATGCTGTTCCGGCCACCTCAAGGCTCGAGGCTGATTTTCGAAGCTTTCGAAAAATTGTTCTGGTTCGGCCTCATTGAAGCGGGGAACAAGCTGTACTGCTTTTTGTAAACTAAAATCATTTACAGAATGCGAAAACTGCCTCCTTTCTCTTTCCCTATCAAATTCTTCCCTTGCGAATGCTCTCCGTTCCCTAGTTTGCTCAAGATTGATTTTTGCCAGCTCAAGTGCCAACGACGCTGATTCACCCTGAGACAACCCAGCTGCACTATACTGACCATTTTGCTCCGTAGGTGTATCATCTTCCTCGTGCGAGAACATAGGAGTTTTTGCCCTAGCTCCCGTAGAGGGAGGAGTCTGATATGACATCTCTTCTTCTATAAGTTTGTCAGCAATCAGTGAACGCAGTTGCGCAGCTGTGAGAGTGCGTTTGTATTTAATGCCAATGGAACGAGCAATTTGCCAACAACGCTGTAGGGACAATTTAGGTAGGTTATGCAAAGTATATGCCGACACCAGACGTCTGACTCGTCTAGGTGGCATAAGTTATTCGCTATGCAAAGTACGATTGCAGAATACCCCAACGTAACACGTTAATTTGCAGAACACGCTTAGCTATGCACATTACGATTGCAGAATACGCATACAAGCAAAGCCGACTGCAAAATTCTCCACACCGAACAGGCTAGTAACAATTGACACGCAAAATTTGTAAAGCAATGCCAGACAGCTACACTGTTCTAGAAGATTGACCGTAGCGAAGCGAGCACACCGAACAAGCTAGTAGCGAGCTGTTGAACGATCACACAATAGCAAGGCTGACCATAAAGCAACTGACACGCAAAATTTGTAAAGCAATGCCAGACAGCAAGCTGCACAATGTTCCTGCTACGAGCTTCACCCTAAGCTCAACCGTTTCTCTAAGTCCAGCTCCAGCTCCAGCTCTCGGACAGGCTACCCATATTACAACCCAGGAATCCAAATGGCCTGTTATCCCGGGTGTAATGGGAGCAAAATAAACACAGCAGAGAAAGTTTAGACTTATATTATCCTTCACCAATTTAGAACAGCAATATGTACACTATGTACAGTGATAAGTATAGTGCACTCCACAGTAAGCAAGGCAGAATAGAAGCCACAAGATAGCAGACCGTTCTTCAACCAGCTCTAGAATGGGAATGACAAGGGTAGACAGGAGAGCGGTACCCACATAACCTCTGCGATTGCCCAAACCATCTTCTTATTGGCTAGAACCTGGTCACTAGTTGAACGACGGGGCCCCATCATCAACTCTTAGCAACCTGGTTCGCTGGTTGGGGCAGATAGCCTGTAAATGAGGGTGTGTACATGCGCCGAATAAAGGTTACGTACTCTTTGCATGCCACACTAACACACCCAGTGTTCCATCTGTACAACTTCTACTCTCCCCAACACACCCAGTGTACCATCTGTCCACCTTCCACTGTCCCCAACACACCCAGTGTACCATCTGTACAACTTCCACTGTCCCCAACACACCCAGTGTACCATCTGTACAACTTCCACTGTCCCCAGCACACCCAGTGTACCATCTGTACAACTTCCACTGTCCCCAACACAGCTAGTGTTCCATCTGTACACCTTCCATTGTCCCCTACACAGCTAGTGTTCCATCTGTACAACTTCCACTGTCCCAAACACAGCTAGTGTTCCATCTGTACACTTCCATTGTCCCCTACACAGCTAGTGTTCCATATGTACACCTTCCACTGTCCCCATCACACCTAGTGTTCCATCTGTACACCTTCCACTGTCCCTAACACAACTAGTGTTCCATCTGAACACCTTCCACTGTCCCCAACACAGCTAGTGTTCCATCTGTACAACTTTCACTATCCCCAACACACCCAATATTCCATCTGTACATCTTCCACTGTTCCCAACACAGCTAGTGTTCCATCTGAACACCTTCCACTGTCCCCAACACAGCTAGTGTTCCATCTGTACACCTTCCACTGTCCCCAACACAACTAGTGTTGGGGACTCGAGCAAGACTCGAGAGATATATAGTAAATCACTATACATCTTTCTCTAAATCTCTCTCGTCTTAAACTCAACTCACACTCAGTCATTACATCACTCAGCCATCACGTCACTCAGTCATCACGTCACTGAATCATCACGTCACTCAGTAATCACGTCAGTCAGTCATCACGTCACACACTGACAGTTGTCAACAGGTCGTCATGTGGCAGGAGACGAGACGCCAGAACGATGGTCGGGTCATTAAGAGGATGACCTCAGTCATTACTGACATTGATTTAGTACGCCAGCGGGATTTGAGGAACATGTTGGTCACAGACGCAACCAGAGTGGCAGACAGAAGACAGACAGAGACAGACACAGTGTGGCAGGCAGAAGACAGAGGCAGACTGATGGGAGACACAGACAGAAGGACGCTCAAACACGCAGACAGGCAGAAAAGCAATGGACACACACACACACACGCCAGGAGCTCGGACTCGACCCCCGCAACCTCAACTAGGTGAGTACACACACACACACACATGCACACACACGCACACACACACACACACACACACACACACACACACACACACACACACACACACACACACACACACACACACACACACACACACACACACACACACACACACACACACACACACACACACACACACACACACACACACACACACACACACACACACACACACACACACACATGCACAATTACATACAACAACCATCCCACCAAACATACTTTTATGCTTCGTTTAAAAGTGCAAACAATGTTTAAATGGGTTAAAGGGGTAAGGGTGGAAGTGTAATGGACCTGTTGGAAGACTTACTCACCCATTGTTGCCAGACTTGTTAACTACCAATTAAGCAGTTGGGTGCAAATTGGCTTCGCACAATACGGACTCGGGTATGAACTGCCTGATATACGATGATGGTATAGTATGCCAGTTAGTGTATATTGATATCTACTGTCTATATCTGCCTGCGGTGCTCTGTTTACAACATCTGTGTGTGTGTTCATGTGTGTGTGTGTGTGTGTGTGTGTGTGTGTGTGTGTGTGTGTGTGTGTGTGTGTGTGTGTGTGTGTGTGTGTGTGTGTGTGTGTGTGTGTGTGTGTGTGTGTGTGTGTGTGTGTGTGTGTGTGTGTGTGTGTGCGTGGGTGTGTGTGTATCTAACATGTTACCAGTTGGCCAGCATCTTCAAATTCAATAGTCAAATACCGATAGCTTTGAAATCTATTTAGAACGTGCTCTAAACACCTGTGGGTCGTCGAGTACTGGTCCCTACCACCTAGTCGACACCAGGTCGGGGCGAAACGTTGTCCTCTCCTACGTGCAGATTATTCGCGTTTTGTTCCAGTCATGGTATTGTACCTTTTTTGTTCTTTATGCCGTGAACATATGATTCGTATGAACAATAACAGAAGGACTCTTAATAACAGATTATAACGTCCTCCACGTTGAGGGACTGACTTACCTCGAAACTTTCTTCAAGGCTAATGGACTGATCACATCTTTATCTTCTTTCCATTGTTTCTTCTCCTGTCTACATATTTACTCACCTCTGTATTACACTCAGGAACCCATAGTCTACTATCAGTGTACGATATGCCATTAGCAAGATCTAGTCTCAGAGTGACTAGTAGTAACTAGAGCAATAGCTCTCAACTTTTCCTGTCCCATTCACCTCATTCAGAGACCGAGCCGGGAGGCGTTGACCCCCGAAGTCCTCTTCAGGTATACTCCAGGTATACCCTTTTCAGCATGTCAGACTGTCATCCCCTCCCTCCGCGTCCCAAGATTGATCGACTCAAAAGCTGAATTCCAAATAATAATTACATAATAATAATCTTTTAGTTCCCCCTATATTAGTATATATACATTTACCTGGATTATTTTCATAGTGGATATTTATAAATATAATAGCAACAATGTTGACAGACTTTAACACTTAAATTAAAATGTTCTTTTTATATTACTAATTAATTACTTAACAGACTAAAGTCAGTGAAACATATTTCAATGAACAAAAAATTCATTTGAATGTCAATAGAATTCAATATATTTTGATGAAGATTACAGTCAATGAGAAGCCTGTGATTGCTTTTTGACCAGTTGATGGAAACACGGAGAAGTGCTTGTGAGGGGCACAACCTGTGTTATTTTAAACCTGCAATCAACTTCGTTTTTATTTGCAACAGAGTTGAAAAACCTGACTCACACACATATGTCGATATAAATGGAAGCAATGCATGGACGGCTCTCTCTGCCACTTTTGGGTAGGACTCGTACATCAGGGAACCAAAATTCCGTGAATGATCTCTCATGGTACACATCTCTCATGGTACACATCTCTCATGGTACACATCTTTCATGGTACACATCTCTCATGGTACGCATCTCTCATGGTACACATCTCTCATGGTACGCATCTCTCATGATACACATCTCTCATGGTACACATCTCTCATGGTACACATCTCTCATGGTACACATCTCTCATGGAACACATCTCTCATGGTACACATCTCTCATGGTACACATCTCTCATGGTACACATCTCTCATGGTACACATCTCTCATGGTACACATCTCTCATGGTACACATCTCTCATGGAACACATCTCTCATGGTACACATCTCTCATGGAACACATCACTCATGGTACACATCTTTCATGGTACACATCTCTCATGGTACGCATCTCTCATGGTATGCATCACTCATGGTACACATCTCTCATGGAACACATCTCTCATGGAACACATCTCTCATGGTACGCATCACTCATGGTACACATCTTTCATGGTACACATCTCTCATGGAACACATCTCTCATGGTACACATCTCTCATGGAACACATCACTCATGGTACACATCTTTCATGGTACACATCTCTCATGGTACACATCTCTCATGGTACACATCTCTCATGGTACACATCACTCATGGTACACATCTTTCATGGTACACATCTCTCATGGTACACATCTCTCATGGTACACATCTCTCATGGTACACATCTCTCATGGAACACATCTCTCATGGTACACATCTCTCATGGTACACATCTCTCATGGTACACATCTCTCATGGTACACATCTCTCATGGTACACATCTCTCATGGTACACATCTCTCATGGTACACATCTCTCATGGTATACATCTCTCATGGTACACATCTCTCATGGTACGCATCACTCATGGTACACATCTTTCATGGTACACATCTCTCATGGAACACATCTCTCATGGTACACATCTCTCATGGAACACATCACTCATGGTACACATCTTTCATGGTACACATCTCTCATGGTACACATCTCTCATGGTACACATCTCTCATGGTACACATCACTCATGGTAAACATATTTCATGGTACACATCTCTCATGGTACACATCTCTCATGGTATACATCTCTCATGGTACACATCTCTCATGGAACACATCTCTCATGGTACACATCTCTCATGGTACACATCTCTCATGGTACACATCTCTCATGGTACACATCTCTCATGGTACACATCTCGCATGGTACACATCTCTCATGGTACACATCTCTCATGGTACACATCTCTCATGGTACACATCTCTCATGGTACACATCTCTCATGGAACACATCTCTCATGGAACACATTTCTCATGGTACACATCTCTCATGGAACACATCTATCATGGTACACATCTCTGATGGTACACATCTCTGATGGTACACATCTCTGATGGTACACATCTCTGATGGTACACATCTCTCATGGTACACATCTCTCATGGTACACATCTCTCATGGTACACATCTCTCATGGTACACATCTCTCATGGTACACATCTCTCATGGTACACATCTCTCATGGTACACATCTCTGATGGTACACATCTCTGATGGTACACATCTCTCATGGTACACATCTCTGATGGTACACATCTCTGATGGTACACATCTCTGATGGTACACATCTCTGATGGTACACATCTCTCATGGTACACATCTCTCATGGTACACATCTCTCATGGTACACATCTCTCATGGTACACATCTCTCATGGTACACATCTCTCATGGTACACATCTCTCATGGTACACATCTCTCATGGTACACATCTCTCATGGTACACATCTCTCATGGTACACATCTCTCATGGTACACATCTCTGATGGTACACATCTCTGATGGTACACATCTCTGATGGTACACATCTCTCATGGTACACATCTCTCATGGTACACATCTCTCATGGTACACATCTCTCATGGTACACATCTCTGATGGTACACATCTCTGATGGTACACATCTCTCATGGTACACATCTCTCATGGTACACATCTCTCATGGTACACATCTCTCATGGTACACATCTCTCATGGTACACATCTCTCATGGTACACATCTCTCATGGTACACATCTCTCATGGTACACATCTCTCATGGTACACATTTCTCATGGTACACATCTCTCATGGTACACATCTCTCATGGTACACATCTCTCATGGTACACATCTCTCATGGTACACATCTCTCATGGTACACATCTCTCATGGTACACATCTCTCATGGTACACATCTCTCATGGTACACATCTCTCATGGTACACATCTCTCATGGTACACATCTCTGATGGTACACATCTCTGATGGTACACATCTCTCATGGTACACATCTCTCATGGTACACATCTCTCATGGTACACATCTCTGATGGTACACATCTCTGATGGTACACATCTCTGATGGTACACATCTCTCATGGTACACATCTCTCATGGTACACATCTCTCATGGTACACATCTCTCATGGTACACATCTCTCATGGTACACATCTCTCATGGTACACATCTCTCATGGTACACATCTCTCATGGTACACATTTCTCATGGTACACATCTCTCATGGTACACATCTCTCATGGTACACATCTCTCATGGTACACATCTCTGATGGTACACATGTCTGATGGTACACATCTCTGATGGTACACATCTCTCATGGTACACATCTCTCATGGTACACATCTCTCATGGTACACATCTCTCATGGTACACATCTCTCATGGTACACATCTCTCATGGTACACATCTCTCAATGCCAGAAATTTATATTTTTAGTCATCAGCAACTTTTTCGACTGACATTTTATATGAATGTCGCAATAATTCCATCTCTTTATAACTGAGTTAAGGAAAATACCGGCTGAATTCATTTTCCAGTATACCTGGGGTATATCTGGAGAGGATTTCAGGGGTCAACGCCCAGCGTGGTGCTGTCAAATGCTACGAAATTTCATTTTTTTGCTAAATGTGGCTCACTTGGTCTTCACTACCAGTAATAAGTGTTGACAGCTTGTCAAAATTTCCATATCTTTGTTCAGGCTCTGGTGGCCTGGTGGTTAACGCTCTCGCTTCACACGGTGAGGGCCTGGGTTCGATTCCCAGCCAGAGTAGAAACATTGGACGTGTTTCTTTCCACCTGTTGTCTATGTTCCCCATCAGTAAAATGGGTACCTGGGTGTTAGTCGACTGGTGTGGGTCGCATCCTGGGTCACTGACCTAAGGAGGCCTGGTCACTGACCGGGCCGCGGGGGCGTTGACCCCCGGAACTCTCTCCAGATAAACTCCAGATTAACATTTCTCTTCCAATTTACCAGGTTGTTCGTGAAAGCTTGCAAGGAATCCATTAATTTTATGTTGTTTGTATTCCTTGCATCTGAAGACTCAATTTATTCAGCTGATCAACAATGTCAACCCAGTAAACAAAGCATATGATCCATTTCCCGCCATCCAGCCAGGCAAAACACTCCATCTTACCCTCAACTTAAAAAAAATTATTTGATCTCATCTATAAGCTCAAATACTCTTTCAGTAACATTTCCTCTTGAACTCTATCGATCATTTATGTGTAAAAGAAATAAATGACGGCCAGCATCCATGTCAATACACAACTGCTTGAAAAGTCATGAGTTCAGGGTTCCATCTTTGACAAAATTCACAATTTGAATTGTCTGACCTAAAGGCTTCCCTTGTCGAGCTGGAAGCGTTGTTGACAATAGTGACTGACCATAACTCATACAATAAATGACTATCACTTTTGCAGTTCACTTTTCCATACAAACTTGAAACACAGAAATTGCCCCAACACAACTAGTGTTGCATCTGTACACCTTCCACTGTCCCCAACACAGCCAGTGTACCCTCTGTACAACTTCCACTGTCCCCAACAGAGCCAGTGTACCATCTGTACAACTCCCACTTTCCCCAACACAGCCAGTGTACCATATGTACAACTTTCACTGTCCCCAACAGAGCCGGTGTACCATCTGTACAACTTCCACTGTCCCCAACACAGCCAGTGTACCCTCTGTACAACTTCCACTGTCCCCAACAGAGCCGGTGTACCATCTGTACACCTTCCACTGTCTCCAACAGAGCCAGTGTACCCTCTGTACAACTTCCACTGTCCCCAGCAGAGCCGGTGTGCCATCTGTACAACTTCCACTGTCCCCAACACAGCCAGTGTACCATCTGTACAACTTTCACTGTTCCCAACACAGCCAATGTACCATATGTACAACTTCCACTGTCACCAACACAGCCAGTGTACCATCTGTACAACTTCCACAGTCCACAACACAGCCAGTATACCATATGCACAGCTTCCACTGTCTCCAACACAGCCAGTGTACCATCTGTACAACTTCCACTGTCCCCAACACAGCCAGTGTACCATCTGTACAACTTTCACTGTCTCCAACACAGCCAGTGTACCATAAGTAAAACTTCCACTGTCACCAACACAGCCAGTGTACCATCTGAAAAATTCCACTGTCCCCAACACAGCCAGTGTACCATATGTACAACTTCCACTGTCACCAACTCATTCAGTGTACCATCTTTACAACTTCCACTGTCCCCAACACAGCCAGTGTACCATGTGTACAACTTCCACTCTCACAAACAGAGGCAGTGTACCATCTGTACAACTTCCACTGTCCCAAACACACCCAGTGTACCATCTGTACAACTTCCACTGTCCCCAACACAGCCAGTGTACCATCTGTACAACTTCCACTGTCCCAAACACACCCAGTGTACCATCTGTACAACTTCCACTGACCCCAACATAGCCGGTGTACCATCTGTACAGCTTCCACTGTCCCCAACACAGCCAGTGTACCATCTGTACAACTTCCACTGTCCCAAACACAGCCAGTGTACCATATGTACAACTTCCACTGTCACCAACACATTCAGTGTACCATCTTTACAACTTCCACTGTCCCCAACACAGCCAGTGTACCATGTGTACAACTTTCACTGTCCCCAACACAGCCAGTGTACCATATGTACAACTTCCACTGTCACCAACACATTCAGTGTACCATGTGTACAACTTTCACTGTCCCCAACACAGCCAGTGTACCATCTTTACAAATTCCACTGTCCCCAACACAGCCAGTGTACCATGTGTACAACTTTCACTGTCCCCAACACAGCCAGTGTACCATATGTACAACTTCCACTGTCACCAACACATTCAGTGTACCATGTGTACAACTTTCACTGTCCCCAACACAGCCAGTGTACCATGTGTACAACTTCCACTGTCACCAACAGAGGCAGTGTACCATCTGTACAACTTCCACTGTCCCAAACACAGCCAGTGTGCCATCTGTACAACTTCCTCTGTCCCCAACACAGCCAGTGTACTATATGTACAACTTCCACTGTCCGCAACACAGCCAGTGTACCATCTGTACAACTTCCACTGTCCGCAACACAGCCATTGTACCATATGTACAGCTTCCACTGTCCCCAACACAGATAGTGTACCATCTGTACAACTTCCATTGTCCCCAACACAGCCAGTGTACCATCTGTACAACTTTCACTGTACCCAACACAGCCACTGTGCCATCTGTACAACCATATTGATGATGGATGGTCAACCATATTGATGATGGATGGTCAACCATACTGATGATGGATGGTCAACCATATTGATGATGGATGGTCAACCATGTTGGTGATGGATGGTCAACCATATTGATGATGGATGGTCATCCATATTGATGATGGATGGTCAACCATATTGATGATGGACGGTCAACCATATTGGTAATGGATGGTCAACGATATTGATGATGGATGGCCAACCATGTTGATGATGGATGGTCAACAATATTGAAGATGGATGGTCAACCGTATTGATGATAGATGGACAACCATATTGAAGATGGATGGTCAACCATATCGATGTTAGATGGTCAACCATATTGATGATGGATAGTCAACCATATTGATGATGGACGGTCAACCATATTGATGATGGATGGTCATCCATATTGATGATGGATGGTCAACCATATTGGTAATGGATGGTCAACGATATTGATGACGGATGGTCAACCATATTGATGATGGATTGTCAACCATATTGGTAATGGATGGTCAAGCATATTGATGATGGATGGTCAACCATATTGATGATGTATGGTCAACCATATCGACGATGGATGGTCAACCATATTGATGATGAATGGTCAACCATATTGGTAATGGATGGTCAACGATATTGATGATCGATGGTCAACCATATTGATGATGGATGGTCAACCATATTGATGATGGATGGTCAACCATATTGGTGATGGATGGTCAACCATATTGGTGATGGATGGACAACCATATTGATGATGGATGGTCAACCATATTGATGATGGATGGTCAACCATATTGATGATGGATGTCAATCATATTGATGATGGATTGTCAACCATATTGATGATGGATGGTCAACCATATTGATGATGGATGATAAACAATATTGATGATGGATGGTCAACGATATTTATGATGGATGGTCAACTGTAATGGTGATGGTTGGTCAACCATATTGGTGATGGATGGTCAACCATATTGATGATGGATGGGCAACCATATTGATGATGGATGGTCAACCATATTGATGATGGATGGTCAACCATATTGACGATGGATGGTCAGCCATATTGATGGTGGATGGTGAACCATACTGATGATGGATGGTCAACCATATTGGTAATGGATGGTCAACGATATTGATGATGGATGGTCATCCATATTGATGATGGATGGTCAACAATATTGGTAATGGATGGTCAATCATACTGATGATGGATGGTCAACCATATTGATGATGGATGGTCAACCATATTGATGATGGATGGTCAATCATACTGATGATGGATGGTCAACCATATTGATGATGGATGGTCAACCATATTGGTGATGGATGGTCAACCATATTGATGATGGATGGTCATCCATATTGATGATGGATGGTTAACCATATTGGTAATGGATGGTCAACGATATTGATGATGGATGGTAAACCATATTGATTATGGATGGTCAACCATATTGGTAATGGATGGTCAAGCATATTGATGATGGATGGTCAACCATATTGATGATGGATAGTCAACCATATTGATGATGGATGGTAAACCATATTGATTATGGATGGTCAACCATATTGATGATGGATGGTCAACCATATTGAAGATGGATGGTCAGCCATATTGATGATAGATGGTCAACCATATTGATGATGGATAGTCAACCATATCGATGATGGATGGTCAACCATATCGATGATGGATAGTCAACCACATTGATGATGGATGGTCAACCATATTGATGATGGATAGTCAACCACATTGATGATGGATGGTCAACCATACTGAATATATAGATCATCATACCCTCACTTTCTGACGCTGATGATGGGCTCCAAATTCTGTGAATAAAGAAAAAGAATGCGTCAGATAAATATTTATCTCGATTTTTAATTCAGTCTGTGACATTTAATGAACTTTATTGAATGTCACAGACTCAAATTAAAACAAACTACAATTTTACAGATTGTACATAAACTACACGATATTGTAGTTTGTTGAGTAGTGGCCACAATTCCCCTTGGAGCACCCTAAAATCCCCCAGGGTGCAATTTCTCCCAGGTAGGAATTCTCCCCCTTGTTGAGAACCCCTATATAGGGTGCAAGTGTGTGGTCAGTGTGCTAGCAGACACCCATCACGTGATGTCTTCATCTTCTGTAACCTGACAACAACTTGACATCTCGTGGATCCCAGTAGAAATAAGTCACTTTGAGTTTTTTTGAGTCATCCTGGATAATTTACACTATGTATGATAATTGTACCTACATGTACCTGTCTAAATAAACTTGCTATGACGCACGAAGACCTGGCGAGGTGAATAAACAACAACTGTCTTAGCGAAAAGGAACATAATTATCACCAGCGCACCAAGTCACGATAAACAGATCGATTGTTTGACGAAGACAGCAAACTGTTCTCCCGTCAGGAACCATTGTTGCCAGGAATATACCCAGTGATAAGGTAGGTACTGTTCTCCCATCAGGAACCATGGTTGCCAGGAATATACCCAGTGATAAGGTAGGTACTGTTCTCCCATCAGGAACCATTGTTGCCAGGAATATATCCAGTGATAAGATAGGTACTGCACTCACATCAGGAACCATGGTTTGCCAGGAATATACCCAGTGATAAGGTAGGTACTGTTCTCCCATCAGGAACCATGGTTGCCAGGAATATACCCAGTGATAAGATAGGTACTGTTCTCCCGTCAGGAACCATGGTTGCCAGGAATATACCCAGTGATAAGGTAGGTACTGTTCTCCCATCAGGAACCATGGTTGCCAGGAATATACCCAGTGATAAGGTAGGTACTGTTCTCCCATCAGGAACCATGGTTGCCAGGAATATACCCAGTGATAAGATAGGTACTATTCTCCCGTCAGGAACCATGGTTGCCAGGAATATACCCAGTGATAAGGTAGGTACTGTTCTCCTGTCAGGAACCATGGGTGCCAGGAATATACCCAGTGATAAGGTAGGCACTGTTCTCCCGTCAGGAACCATGGGTGCCAGGAATATACCCAGTGATAAGGTAGGTACTGTTCTCCCATCAGGAACCATGGTTGCCAGGAATATACCCAGTGATAAGGTAGGTACTGTTCTCCCATCAGGAACCATGGGTGCCAGGAATATACCCAGTGATAAGGTAGGTACTGTTCTCCCATCAGGAACCATGGTTGCCAGGAATATACCCAGTGATAAGGTAGGTACTGTTCTCCCATCAGGAACCATGGGTGCCAGGAATATACCCAGTGATAAGGTAGGTACTGTTCTCCCATCAGGAACCATGGTTGCCAGGAATATACCCAGTGATAAGGTAGGTACTGTTCTCCCGTCAGGAACCATGGGTGCCAGGAATATACCCAGCGATAAGGTAGGTACTGTTCTCCCATCAGGAACCATGGGTGCCAGGAATATACCCAGTGATAAGGTAGGTACTGCTCTCTGTTATGCAGGGTTCTGCATGACATCGTAATGTACATATAGTGGAGAAGTGTGCCATAATAATAAAAGAACATAAGAACATAAGAAAGGAGGAACACTGCAGCAGGCCTGTTGGCCCATACTAGGCAGGTCCTTTACAATTCATCCCACTAACAAACATTTGACCAACCCAACTTTCAATGCCACCCAAGAAACAAGCTCCGATGTGCAAGTCCCACTCAAATCCATCCCCTCCCACTCATGTACTTATCCAACCTAAATTTGAAACTACCCAAAGTCCTAGCCTCAATAACCCAACTAGGTAGACTGTTCCACTCATCAACTACCCTATTTTCAAACCAATACTTTCCTATGTCCTTTCTAAATCTAAATTTATCTAATTTAAATCCATTACTACGGGTTCTCTCTTGGAGAGATATCCTCAAGACCTTGTTAATATCCCCTTTATTAATACCTATCTTCCACTTATACACTTCGATCAGGTCTCCCCTCATTCTTCATCTAACAAGTGAATGTAACTTAAGAGTCTTCAATCTTTCTTCATAAGGAAGATTTCTAATGCTATGTATTAATTTAGTCATCCTACGCTGAATGTTTTCTAACGAATTTATGTCCATTCTGTAATATGGAGACCAGAATTGAGCTGCATAATCTAGGTGAGGCCTTACTAATGATGTATAAAGCTGCAGTACGACCTCTGTACTTCTGTTGCTTACAATATTATAGTTGTAAAGAATAATTTTATAATTGATAATGTGCATTTGGGGGTACTGTAAAGTACTCTAACTGTAATTATAAAGAAATTCTGTTAATGATTTATTTTCCAAGGATGTTTGTGTACGCGGAGTAAGCGTGGTTTGGGGAAGTCACGTGACGTTAGCATGGTGTAGAGGCTGGCGTCGGAGATGCTGTGTATTTAAGATAAGTTTGTAGTTGTGCACTGATTTTGTTTATCCAACTCAAGCCATAGGCTCTCATATGGCTTACCTGTATGTTCACCCAGGCTCTGACATGGTCAGGGTGCTGTGGGAGGAGTGAGGAAATAAGAAATGAAGTTGGGAGTGGAGTAGAGTGGGCCTGGCGCTGACGAGGCATAGTGGTTATGGTGGCTGGACCTCAAGGCAGCTGTTGCTTGTGTACCCTCATTTGGGCGTTTAGGATTAAGGTGTTTCTGTTATGTTATGTTATGGTGACTAAATAGATATATATATATACCTTTGTGTGCAATATTGCTGGTTTTTAGGGTGCTATTATTAATTAATACCCTGTGAATAATTTACTTTTGTGTGCAACATTGCTGGTTTTTAGGGTGTTGTTATTAACTAATACCCTGTGAATAATTTACCTTTCTGTATAATATTGCTGGTTTTAGGGTGTTATTATTAATTAATACTCAATAAATCATTTACCTTTCTGTGCCATATTGTTGATTTTTAGGGTGTTATTAATACTTGATATTTTGTGCATAATTTACCCCTGCAGTTACAATCTTGCTGATTTTTAGGGGGTTATGCTCACCTAAATTTCTGGGAATAATTTACCTTTGCAGGTGCAGTAAGTCTTATTTTTTTTTCTGCCTGGGTTTTCTTTTTGTGTGCAATCCTGTTTAATTTGAGGGAGTGACATGACAACTCCTTGTGAATATACTACTTCAGTATATGTACCTTGCTGTGTGCTTTATTATTTTATATCAGTAAGTTCTGTGGCTGGTAGTAAGATTTGGTGCTATTATTTCCCAAAATGGCTGACACTGGGGAAAATTCATTTGGAAGGTGACATTGAATCAAATCCCCATGATAGGGACCTGGATAAGGAAGTAGTAATTTTACAAATGAAATTAGCCCTAGTTGCAGAAGAAAGGGAACGGTTAAGGATTGAGAGCACAAAGATCCAGGAACAGAGAGCCTTAGAGGAGCTTAGGGCTCAAGAAAGAGCTAAAGAGAGGCAGCTTGCTTCTCACCCAGACACAGACACAAGGGTAGATGTTTTTCATTTGGATAAAGCCATAAAATTTGTGCTCAAATTCCTAGAGAAAGACCTAGACCAGTTTTTTCTGTTATTTGAAAGTACGGCCAAATCCCAAGGTTGGCCGGAAAAGGAATGGGCGACATCAGCAAGACCCCAATTAGTTGGTAAAGGGTTACAGGCTATTAGTTCTTTAGAAGGATCTGCCTTTTCTGATTATCATAAGCTAAAAGAGGTAGTCTTACTGGCTTATCAAATGTTGCCGGAAAGGTACCGGCAGAAATTCAGAGGACTAAAGTTTCAGTCAGGGCAGTCTTTGGTGGAATATGGTAAGGAGAAGATGTCACTTCTAAATAGGTGGTGTCGCTCAAAGGGGGTGGTAGGTAATTATGAAGGTGTAATTACCTTAATTTTGTTAGAGGATCTTTTGGGAAATGTTCCTCCTGACCTTAAGGCATATCTTGAGGAGAAGGATCTTGATGATTTTAATAATGCTTTAGAGCTGGGTGACAGATTTTTAGCTAACCAAAAATTTGGTAGCAGTTACCACACCCCACATACTAATAATGGTAAGTTTTCTCCACCCACCAATAGGAATAAGAAATTTCAGAAGTTTAAGCCACCCATTTATCAGCCTAATAACCACAAGAGCCTAATTTACCCTAATTTACCAGTACCCACTCGAGGAGGTTTTAAGTCAGCTGTCGCAGGTCCAGGACTACAAGGAACAGGTGGGACGAGCCCAGTTCCCCAGAACCAAGGGATCCAACCTAGGTCAAATGGGCAGGGGGGCATTTAAACCTTATCACTGTACATATTGCAATAAACAGGGCCACCTGCAGCCATATTGTCGAAAGATGCTTAGAATTAGGGACCAGGCTGCGGCAGATACTTCTCCAGTAAATACACCGATTACACATGGTGTGGCTTGCATTGCAGTCTTGCCCCAAGGTATCCAAAGAAGACCAGCTGTGTTTGACCCTCGGATGAAGGTCTATTCAAGTAAGTCTACTATGGCCTTACACCAAAATGAAGGTAGGGTCACGGGTGTTATGTCTTTCAGGGACACCTGTAGCACATACACCTTGCTTCACAGGGGTGTATTGCCAGTGTCGGATGACACCTACACTGGATTGGACATTTTTCTTAAAGGGATAACTGGAGTCCCTGTCAGGACTCCAGTGCACAGGTTATGGGTAGAGTCTGCGTACCAGTCTGGGTATCTACCTGTAGGTATTGCAGAAGATGTACCTTTTGCAGGAGTTGACCTCCTACTAGGCAACAACGTTGTGGGACTCCTCAAAAGTGAGGAATGTTTGGTTTTTCAGGATCCTGCTTTACAAGGTGGTAATGACCCAATTGGAGCAACGGTACCTGAAAATTTTTCAATGTGCTTTCGGACTAAACAGGGGAACAAGGCAGGAGCTGTGCCTCCCTGTGACCCTTCTGCACACTGTGGTGATGGTTTGGGCATGGGGAGCCTGTTCATTGAGTCTGACCTGCAGGAGACTCTGAGCAGTGATGAACCGGCTCAACCGGAACTCGGTTGGAGAAGTGGTCTTGGTGCTGATGTGGGAAAAAATCGCCTGACTCTGCAGCAGCTGAGTGAGGCCCGGGAAGGTTGTGACCTCCGGAACGCTATTCATTTATCAGTTGTCGCGGAGGATGTGGTTCCCAAATTTACTAAGTGTTTATTTGCAGAGTTGATCAAATGAGCAAGACTCTTTTTAAGAGGACCTGTGCTTATGTGGCAGCGGCAGAACTATTAAAGAGTCTTTGTCAGTATTTTTTACAGATTCTGAAGGAACGGCATTTCAGTGTTAAGACGGGAGAGCTAAATAATCAGTGCTTATTAATAAATTCCTTTTCTAACAGGTTACCAAAGTCTATACCCTTTCTGATTAATTTTGTGTGTGGTTTTGAGATTTCTGGTGAAACATTTTTGTCTCTCAGGCTTTGCACAAATCACCCAGAAGTCATATTTTATGAAATGTCATGTAGTTTTGAGAGGCCTACTTGAGGTTAAATTTACCAATGTATATCATCCTAGGAGTCAAAGAAAAGCATCATGGTTTTCCCAGTCTCTCAGGGCAATGCATGTTTGTTTTACCCAGTACCAGAAGGACTGGGAGGAGGGAATTCCCCTCCCTTTCATTACCGTGTGTGGAAGCACTCTGGAATCATTAAATCATGTGCTACGTGAGGATGGTGATGTTTCTCCGGCGGTGTTTTTTCTCGGTTTCAGAAAATTCTTGGCTAAGATGAGGTCGATGGCACTAGTGCACCAGTCTGCCAGTCCGCCCAGGATGACATGGGACTATGAGGTGGTGCTACACATTCTGGAAGCTGGAGAGATGGGATTGGCATTGGAGCCGGGTCCTGGGAAGGCTATGATGGAACTGTGTGGTGACTTCAAAATGATGATGGATAAAGTCCCTGAGAAAGATAATGTAAGCAGGAAAATTGTAAGAGACTGTGGAAGATTTGGATCTTCTGAAAGACTGGTTGAAGTGTTGGCTCAGCCATGGTGCACCTTAGTGAAAGAGTTTTGGGATGCTGAAAAATGGGGCCATGTTAAACCCCATGAGGTAGAGGTTTCCGAATTTGTGAAATGTCAGCAGGCCTGGCATGATGTAAGCTGGGGTGAAATAGGTTCCTTGAAGGAAGTGAAGTGTTTATTTCTATAGACTTTGTTTGTATCCAGCGAGAGTCGGTGGACGTTGTCTTTTACTGGTCTCACACTAGGTGATACCTTGAAAACGTGCACTGACTGCCGCCAGGTACAGTTAAAAAAATAAGGTTTTGTCTCCTCTTTATGAACTACATGCAAATTATGTGAATGAACAGTGGGTGGGTCATCTGCTTCCCATGACCATGTGTGCCAAGGACACACCTGTATTTGTAACTTTAATATCTCTGTGCATGTACCTTTTGTATGCCATTAACCCTCAAGATCTTTTATGTGTAATCCTGAGTTACCCACCCCGGGTTTTGCAAAATGATACAGAGGTTGGGTCAGTCTTGTTGCAGGGTAGAGCAGAAGTAATGCCACTCGGCTGCTTCTCAGCAAAAAGTAGCAGGCACCAAAGAAGTTATACCTTCATAGAAAAGGAGGCTCTTGCTTTAGTGTTGGCAGTGCACCATTTTGAGGTGCATATATCTTCATCAGTTCACCCTATAACTGTGTATAGTGACCATATTCCTTTACGTTTCCTTCACTTAATGAGGCACCACAATCAGAGACTTACAAGGTGGGCCTTGTTTCTCCAACTTCTTAATCTTGTGATTCATTATGTGAAGGGAGCGGAGAATGTGGTTGCTAATACCTTGTCTTGTGTTTAAAGTGCACGATGTAGTGTATAGATCATTTATCTATTCTTATTTTGCAGTGATTTGCGGTAGAAGAGTAGATGGAACCCTGGACCACCCAAAGGAGAAGGGCAGGTTGAGCTGGAGCTGGAGGTATCAGGATTCCCTAGTGTGTGTGCATTTAGGGGGGTAGTCACATCAAAGGTCATGCCTAGGTAAGGTATGCTACGTTTTTTAGGTGTTGGCTGGAATGCCTCGCCTCTGTTTTATGTTGGTATAGGGACTGTTGGACCTAACGTTTTAGTGAATTGTGGGGCTGGCGGTGATGCCCTCCACTGTTTGGGTCATGTCTTTTGATTTGAGGTGTTTTGGTTCTCCAGGACTCTTTTTCAATTTTTCCTTTTTGGATCACTGCTGGGGTGACTCCAGGGTCCTTGGAATGACATGTAGTTGACGGCCTGGGAGGTCCACCTTTTGGGGGTCTTCAGTGATGACTCCAGGGTTTTACGGCCGCAGTCCCACCAACAAGATTTATGTACCTATCCACCCGTTGTTTTGGGGGGCCTGATATTTTCCCCTCTCCTGTGCTCTCCTGAATCTCGCAGAGGTGTGTCATGGGGAACCAGTTTTGTTTACTAAAGATTGCTGTGAGATGGGAGTGATAATGTGATGTTGTTTTCTAAGTAGAATTTAACATATAACATCTGTTTTTCTTTTCTTTGAACTCCTGGAAAATGTACTTACTGTTTAAAAGTTTTTTTGGTGGCACCTACAGTTTGGTCTGCCTTGCAACATACTGAACTTTGGTGTTACTTCATAAAACGGCATTCCTCAGGGGCACTTTTGTACAAAGTTTACTTGCTCGTTTATAAGTTTGCTTGATGTCATTTAGGTAAAATGCATCAACGCCAGCGCCTGGCCAGCGCTGTGTTGTAATGGTGCCTTTTCCTAAAACAGCTGTCTAAGAGTGTGACTGTGAGCTCGTTGGGCATAGAACTTGATCACTTTTATGTTCGGCGAGTTTCATATGTCTGCAGTCTAGTACCTCAGTTTGTTAATACTGCATATTTGTAGTACCAAAAGACCGTGATTGTATGGTGGTCATTCCCCAGTTATCATTTTGCCCGTTGCCTCAGATCTTAATGTGGGGCTTATTTTCTTTTCTTTTCTTTTTGCCTAACAGTGTCCGTAGGGACCCCGATAGCAGAGTCAGACCTATGGTCTGGGGGTGGGGGTGTTATGCAGGGTTCTGCATGACATTGTAATGTACATATAGGGGAGAAGTGTGCCATAATAATATGAATATTATAGTTGTAAAGAATAATTTTAAAATTGATAATGTGCATTTGGGGGTACTGTAAAGTACTCTAACTGTAATTATAAAGAAATTCTGTTAATGATTTATTTTCCAAGGATGTTTGGGTACGCGGAGTAAGCGTGGTTTGGGGGAGTCACTTGACGTTTGCATGGTGTGTAGAGGCTGGCGTCGGAGATACTGTGTATTTAAGATAAGTTTGCAGTTATGCACTCATTTTGTTTATCCAACTCAAGCCATAGGCTCTCATATGGCTCTGACATGGTCAGGGTGCTGTGGGAGGAGTGAGGAAATAAGAAATGAAGTTGGGAGTGAAGTAGAGTGGACCTGGCGCTGACGAGGCATAGTGGTTATGGTGGCTGGACCTCAAGCCAGCTGTTGCTTGTGTACCCTCATTTGGGCATTTAGGATTAAGGTGTTTCTGTTATGTTATGTTATGGTGACTAAATAGACATATTTTCCAAATTGGGATTTTTGCCTAACCTTCTGTTACCCAACCACTTTAAGTACACATACTAGTTTAGCGCTTTCTGTTTTGACTGGGATAGCCCTGGGTGGCCTGTTTGGGCTTAAGATGTGAGTAACTTTTACCTTTGCCCTTAGACCAGGCTCAAGCCCCCAGCTATCCCACATTTTTGCATAACATTCTCCCATCAGGAACCATGGGTGCCAGGAATATACCCAGTGATAAGGTAGGTACTGTTCTCCCATCAGGAACCATAGTTGCCAGGAATATACCCAGTGATAAGGTAGGTACTGTTCTCCCATCAGGAACCATGGGTGCCAGGAATATACCCAGTGATAAGGTAGGTACTGTTCTCCTGTCAGGAACCATGGGTGCCAGGAATATACTCAGTGATAAGGTAGGTACTGCTCTCCCATCAGGAACCATGGTTGCCAGGAATATACTCAGTGATAAGGTAGGTACTGTTCTCCCATCAGGAACCATGGTTGCCAGGAATATACCCAGTGATAAGGTAGGTACTGTTCTCCTGTCAGGAACCATGCAACACAACACTACACTAAACAACACTGCACTACACAACACTACACTACACAACACTGCACTACACTACACAACACAAAACTACACTATACAATACAACACTACAACACTGTACAACACTACACAACACTGTACTACACTACACAACACAACACTAGACTACACAACACAACACTACACTACACAACACAACACTACACTACACAACACAACAATATATTACACAACGCTGTACTACACTACATAACACAACACTACACTACACAACACAACAATATATTACACAACGCTGTACTACACTACATAACACAACACTATACTACAGAATGCAATGCTACACTACGAAACACTGCACTACACTACACAACACTACACTACACAACACTACACTACACAACACTACACTACACGGCACTACACTACACAACACTACACTAAACAACACTGCACTAAACTTCACAATACTGCACTACACAACACTGCTCTACACAACACTGTACTACACAACACTGCACTACACAACACTGCACTACACAACACTGCACTACACAACACTGCACTACACAACACTGCACTACACAACACTGGACTGCACCAATACACTACACAACAGTACACTACACAACACTACACTGCACAACACTGCACTGCACAACAATACACTACACAACACTGCACAACACTTCACTACATTACACAACACTGCACTACACAATGCTGCACTACACAACACTGCACAACACTTCACTACATTACACAACACTTCTCTACACAACACTGTACTACACAACACTGCACTACACAGCACTGCACTACACAACACTGCACTACACAACACTGCACTACACAACACTGCACTACACAACACTGCACTACACAACACTGCACTACACAACACTGCACTACACAACACTATACTACACAACACTGCACTACACAACACTGCACTACACAACACTGCACTACACAACACTGCACTACACAACACTGCACTACACAACACTGCACTACACAACACTGCACTACACAACACTATACTACACAACACTGCACTACACAACACTGCACTACACAACACTGCACTACACAACACTGTGGTGCACCAATACACTACACAACAGTACACTACACAACACTACACTACAACACTGCACTGCACAACAATACACTACACAACACTGCACAACACTTCACTACATTACACAACACTGCACTACACAAGGCTGCACTACACAACACTGCACTACAAAAAACTGCACTACACTACACAACACTGCACTACACTACACAATGCTGTAATACACTACACAACACTGCACTACACTACACAATGCTGTAATACACTACACAACACTACACTACACTACACTACACTACAGAACATAATGCTGCACTACACAACACTGCAATACATGACACTGCACAACACTGCACTGCACTACACAACACTATAATACACTACACAACACTATACTACACTATGCAACACTGCACTACATTGCACAATACTACACTACACTACACAACACTGCAATACAATACAATGCACAACACTGCACTACACTACACAACACTACAATCTACTATACATCACTGCACTACACTACACAATACTGCACTATACTGCACAACACTGCACTACACTACACTGCACAACACTATACAACACAACACTGAACTACACTACACAACACTGCAATACATTACACTACACAACACTTCACTACACTGCACTGCACAACACTACACAACAGAAAACTGCACTATGCTACACAACATTGCACAGTGCTACACTGCACAACACTGCACTACACTGCACAACACTGCAATAAACTGCAATACACTGTTCTACACTACACAACACTGCACTACACTACACTACAGAACACTGCACTTTGCTACAGTGTACTACACAACACAACACTGCACTATGCTACACTACACAACACTATACTATACTAGGCAACACTACACTACATAACATTACACTACACAACACTGCAATACACAACACTGCACAACACAACACTACACTACACAACACTGCACTACACAACATTACACTACACAACACTGCACTACACAACACTGCGCTACAAAAAACTGTGCTACACTACACAACACTGCACTGCAGTACACTACACTACACTACACAACACTACACTACACAACACTATACAACACTACACTACACAACACTGCACTACACTACATTACACAACACTGGGCAATATACAGTGCACAACACTTCACAACACTGCACTACAAAAAACTGTGCTACACTACACAACACTGCACTGCAGTACACTACACAACACTACACTACACTACACAACACTACACTACACTACACAACACTACACTACACTACACAACACTATACAACACTACACTACACAACACTGCACTACACAACACTGCACTACAAAAAACTGTGCTACACTACACAACACAGCACTGCAGTACACTACACTACACTACACAACACTATACAACACTACACTACACTACACAACACTATACAACACTACACTACACAACACTGCACTACACAACACTGCACTACAAAAAACTGTGCTACACTACACAACACAGCACTGCAGTACACTACACTACACTACACAACACTACACTACACTACACAACACTATACAACACTACACTACACAACACTGCACTACACTACATTACACAACACTGGGCAATATACAGTGCACAACACTACACTACACAACACTGCACTACACTACATTACACAACACTGGGCAATATACAGTGCACAACACTTCACAACACTGCACTACACAACACTGCACTACACTACACAACACTTCAATGCACAGCACTACACAAGACTACACTACGCAACATTGCACTACACTACCCAGTACTACACAACACTACACTCAACACTGCACTACACTACACTACACAACACTGCACTATACTACACAAAACAACACTACACAACACTGCTCTACACAACACTAAATACTGCACTGCACAACACTAAACACTGCACTTCACAACACTACATTATCACTATATAACACACTACATTGTCACTATCTATATAACACACTTCACTGTCACTATATAATACACAACATTGTCACTGTCACTATGCAAAACACTATGCAAACATTCTTGTGGTTTATAAATATATTTAGTTGGAAATATTTCATCATACCCCCACTGGCCCAGTGGTTATCATATCCCTCTAAGAGTTATAAGACTCAAGCGTCGCGGGTTCGAGCCCCGCTAGTTCCCAGCTTCCTTTGCAGGTTGGAAAGTTAAGGGAAGAGGATGAACGTCCAATATGTTGGCATCTATCACCCTCTCCTGGAAGCCACCAAACCATTGGATGCAGTTGATATCACAACCATTGCTAGTAACACTCCTCGTTCATTCAGTAATGTGAGTAAAGTCTGCTTCAGCGACAAGCTGCTTCTCCAGCCTCCAGTACAGAAAGGCCATGGTCGTATTGTAGCAATTAGATAGGAAGCACACTGTGTTGCAGTGTATGCCTGTCTGGATGGCATCTTACTGTTATATGATGGTGACACTTCTCAGATCGCCCTCGAAGTGATGAAAAAATACTGCAAAATGAACTGTTGCTTCACAAGGCTTCAGGTTATCTGTTGTGTACAACAGTACAGTGGAACCTGCACATACCAGGCTCTGGCCTTCATGGATATAGTTGTCAGCTCCAGGATCACTGACTCCATGGATATCATCAGCTGGTTCCATGTTAGAATGGAATATTTCTCTGATGTTAAGGCAGTCAACATGGTCAGGTCAATGCTGACTGAATTCAAGAATGATATAGATACTTCCTGCCACAATTTCCAAGATAGTGTATTGAGGGAAGTGATTAAAAGTCATCTGGTTGAAACAAGGAAGACTGATTCATCTGTGAAACGTGAACTGGACAGTGAGACGCCCCCTGCCCCACCCCAGAAAATGATGAAGGTCTGAATTATCAGATAAAGAGAACGTCATGACGTTGGTTATCAAGAATGATGTGCTGATTCCAATATAGCAGATAACACTGAAGGTAACACAACGGATAACACAGCTGTATTGTGCACCGTTGTGATGTGTGGTGTTCTGTAATACAATGTAATACAATTACTATTAATTCTGAATTCTTCTAATTAATTTTCTTGGTTAGCTCAGTCGGTACAGCGTCGGACTGTAAATGTGAGGACGGCGGTTCGATCCCTGCCTGAACCTTTCTGTTTATTAATGGACAGTTGTTAATTAAACTTAATTTGAGTTAATATACATAACAAAGTATGAGAGTGAGAGTCAGGATGACTTGGTCATCATTGTTTATGTATAAGATCATCCCTTGATCCTTGGAGATCAGAGTAAAGTGAGCTAATGAAATCCTCCATAAGACAACCTTCAGTTGCAAGATCATCATCTTGCAACACCAGTTGCTTAAAAACTGAATAAAATATTTAAGGCACAATCCCCAGCAGCCACCATGGCATTAAAAACCTTGGTGAATGAATGGAGCATGAATGTTGACACGATTCACTCTTTAATTGTATTTAAGGCATCTTTTACATTTCACTTCCTCTGACACCTCATACTCCAATTAGTTATTTTAGTGTGTAAGCCAGGCATCTGGCATAATATTTACCTTACATAGAATATATGATACCCCTCTATCTTCTGTGTTAGAAAATAAATTCAGAGTCCCGTGAGGTGCTCTAAATAGTTTAGATATTATAGTTTAGATATTAAATATTATTTCTACAAGTACATGTACAAAGTATACAAACCATAGCTGACATCAATAACATACTATTGTATAGAAAGCCACTTGTTACGCTGAGCATTTCCCGCAAATAAGGTTAGTTTTGTCCCAGGATGCGACCCACACCAGTCCACTAACATCCAGATACCCATTTTAAACTGATGGGTTTAAAATGATGTATTCCAGCCGTACCTGAGATTTTTAACTCCGGACCTCAGTGTGAGAGCTGAATGCGTTAGCGATCGATCTTTGTACTTAATTTTTTTCGGGTGGAAATCTTGTCTGCCTTGCAACAACAGTCTTTTGTGCAAGAATGAAGTACTTTGGAAACAAGTGGAGCTGCGAGTACAAGTGTTATAGTGCCTAAGTATATAAAAGTACAAGAGCTTAGGAAGAGTATTATAAATCGTATATCATGTACCCAGATAAACGAGAACACGTGAGCTTTGGAAGGGTACTACTATTTTTGTTTCACGTACCCTGTGTACACGAAAATACAAGAACTATTGAAGAGTATTAGTTCCGTCTCTCCTCCCTATGTACACTAGTGTTACATATACCTAGGTACATGATACCTTGCTTGTTTATTTAGGTCAGTAACATAGAAAGGTATCGCAGTATAAATTCATACTCGTGTTTCCTAGCTTCCTTAAAGACTAATATAAGAGAGCGCTCTATTAGTGAGTCAGGTTAACAGTCAGATTAACTATAACCTTTGTATACCTCAGCTTCCTTAAATCTGCAAGACGTCAAGGATGTAGGAGGAGTCAAGGGCTTCTAGGAGTACTTCAGGAGCGAGAAACAGCGTAGGAGACAGCAGTAGGGAGGGCTATAGGGACGCCAGACACACACAACAAGCAGGAACACACACCGACACTAACACGCTCCTCACCTCTGAGAGACAATAACCAATCATAACCTTGTGGCATTCAGGCTGAACCAATTATAATCCAGGAATACCTAACGAGGCAAGCTGAGAACACAGACCTAGCAAACAGTCACAGAGGCTAATTAAGGAATCAACTTTAACGCTGTCTGTATACATATCTAATATATATAGTTTTATATAGATTTATTTTTCTATACATGGAAAGGTATCTTAATTACTTAAGTTAACTTTGTAGGTGTGTATATCAGATGGTGAGTGATAATATCGGAAATTCATCACAAACATCTGTCTGTGTGTGTGTACTCACCTACTTGTGGTTGCAGGGGTCGAGTTACAGCTCCTGGCCCCTCCTCTTCACTGGTCGCTACTAGGTAACTTTTCCTGCTCCATGAGCTTTATCACACCTGTGTGTGTGTGTATGTGTATGAGTATCAGTGTATAAGTGTGTGATGTATACCTCGCCCACCCTCTCAAAAACCAACCCAACCACCCAAACCCACTCACCCACCCAGGTAAGGAGAGTGCAGATAATATACACAACTCCAGGTCGCTGGAGCAAAATCCATTTCTGCAGTAACCTTTTTAAGGGAAAATTGCCGAAGGCTTTTACGTCTTGGGCCCCTTAGTGTATTGGTGAAGCTGTCATGGTCGTGGTGAGGGGGAGGTGGAGGTCGTGGTGAGGGAGACGGGGGTCGGGGTGAGGTAGACGGGGTCGTGACGAGGGGGAGGTGGGGGTCGTGGTAGAGGTGTGGGGTTGTAGAGATGGTTTAATGGAATCACTCAAAAAACGAATGTGTCATAACAGAAATATACAAAAATTATATTAATAAATACAGCAGAGAGACGTCAGGTGTAGAGCTGGGTGAGTTGCTTCACCTACAGTAACTTGCTCAGTCAAGACAGCAGAGAGACGTCAGGTGTAGAGCTGGGGTGAGTTGCTTCACCTACAGTAACTTGCTCAGTCAAGACAACAGAGAGACGTCAGGTGTAGAGCTGGGTGAGTTGCTTCACCTACAGTAACTTGCTCAGTCAAGACAACAGAGAGACGTCAGGTGTAGAGCTGGGTGAGTCGCTTCACCTACAGTTACTTGCTCAGTCAAGACAGCAGAGAGACGTCAGGTGTAGAGCTGGGTGAGTTGCTTCACCTACAGTTACTTGCTCAGTCAAGACAGCAGAGAGACGTCAGGTGTAGAGCTGGGTGAGTCGCTTCACCTACAGTTACTTGCTCAGTCAAGACAGCAGAGAGACGTCAGGTGTAGAGCTGGGTGAGTTGCTTCACTTACAGTTACTTGCTCAGTCAAGACAACAGTACAAAGCTGCAAACTCAGGCGGGTCAGGAGGTCATCCTCTTTAGTTTCTCACACTCTTTACATATGAACAACGCCACAGACAGTTAGGATATTTCTGCCCACTGCTGCAAAGACTAGGAATCAACCTGACTGCTGAATGATGGTGCGAGTAGTGATGGAAAAGTGACCTGGCTGATGCTAGTAGTGATGGAACAGTGACCTGGCTGGTGCTAGTAGTGATGGAACAGTGACATGACTGGTGCTAATAGTGATGGAACAGTGACCTGACTGGCGCTAGTAGTGATGGATTAGTGACCCGACTGGTGCTAGTAGTAACGGAACAGTGAGGTGGATGGTACTAGTAGTGATGGAACAGTGACCTGGCTAGTGCTAATAATGATGGAACAGTGACCTGGCTAGTGCTAGAAGTGATGGAACAGTGACCTGGCTCGTGTTAGTAGCGATGGAACAGTGACCTAGCTGGTGCTAGTAATGATGGAACAGTGACCTGGCTGGTGCTAGTAGTGATGGAACAGTGACCTGGCTGGTGCTAGTAGGGATGGAACAGTGACCTGGCTGGTGCTAGTAGTGATTGAACAGTGACCTAGCTCGTGTTAGTAGTGATGGAACAATGACGTGGATGGTACTAGTAGTAATGGAACAGTGACCTGGCTGGTGCAAGTAGTAATGGAACAGTGACCTAGCTTGTGCTAGTAATGATGGAACAGTGACATGGCTGGTGCTAGTAGTGATGGAACAATGACCCAGCTGGTACTACTAATGATGGAAAAGTGACCTGATTGGTGCCAATAGTGATTGAACAGTGACCTGGATGGTGCTAGTAGTGATGAAACAGTGATCTGGCTGGTGCTAGTAATGATGGAACAATGACCTGGCTGGTGCTAGTAGTGATGGAACAGTGATCTGGCTGGTGCTAGTAGTGATGGAACGGTGACCTAGTTCGTGCTTGAAGTGATGGAACAGTGACCTGGCTGGTGCTAGTAGTGATGGAACAGTGACCTGGCTGGTGCTAGTAGTGATGAAACAGTGACCTGGCTGGTGCTTGTAGTGATGGAACAGTGACCTGGCTGGTGCTAGTAATGATGGAACAGTGACCTGTCTGGTGCTAGTAGTGATGGAACAATGACCTAGCTGGTGCTAGTAATGATGGAACAGTGACCTGGCCGGTGCTAGTAGTGATGGAACAGTGACCTAGCTGGTGCTGGTAGTTATGGAACAGTACTCTTGGCTGATGCTAGTAATGATGGAACAGTGACCTGGCTGGTGCTAGTAGTGATGGAACAGTTACCTGGCTGGTGCTAGTAGTGATGGAACAGTGACCTAGCTCGTGCTACTAGTGATGGAACAGTGACCTGGCTGGTGCTAGTAGTGATGGAACAGTGACCTAGCTGGTGCTAGTAATGATGGAACAGTGACCTGGCTGGTGCTAGTAGTGATGGAACAGTGACCTGGCTGGTGCAAGTAGTGATGGAACAGTGACCTGGATTGTGCTAGTAGTGATGGAACAATGACTTGGCTGGTGCTTGTACTGATGGAACAGTGACCTGGCGGGTGCTAGTAGCGATGGAACAGTGACCTGGCTAGTGCTAGTAATGATGGAACAGTGACCTGGCTGGTGCAAGTAGTGATGGAACAGTGACCCAGCTGTTTCTAGTAATGATGGAACAGTGACCTGGTTGCTGCTAGTAGTGATGGAATAGTGACCTGGCTGGTGCTAATAGTGATGAAACAGTGACCTAGCTGGTGCTAGTAATGATGGAACATTGACCTGGCTGGTGCTAGTAGTGATGGAACAGTGACCTGGATGGTGCTAGTAGTGATAGAACAGTGACCTGGCTAGTGCTAGTAGTGATAAACAATGACCTGGCTGGTGCTAGTAGTGATGGAACAGTGACCTGGCTGGTGCTAGTAATGATGGAACAGTGACCTGGCTGGTGCTAGTAGTGATGGAACAGTGACCTGGCTGGTGCTAGTAATGATGGAACAGTGACCTGGCTGGTGCTAATAATAATGGAACAGTGACCTGGCTAGTGCTAGTAGTGATAAACAATGACCTGGCTGGTGCTAGTAGTGATGGAACAGTGACCTGGCTGGTGCTAGTAATGATGGAACAGTGACCTGGCTGGTGCTAGTAGTGATGGCACAGTGACCTAGCTGGTGCTAGTAATGATGGAACAGTGACCTGGCTGGTGCTAGTAGTGATAAAACTGTGACCTGGCTGGTGCTAGTAGTGATGGAACAGTGACCTGGCTGGTGCTAGTAATGATGGAACAGTGACCTGGGTGGTGCTAGTATTTATGGAACAGTGACCTAGCTGGTGCTAGTAATGATGGAACAGTGACCTGGCCGGTGCTAGTAGTGATGGAACAGTGACCTAGCTGGTGCTAGTAGTGATGGAACAGTGGCCTGGCTAGTGCTAGTAGTGACGGAACAATGACCTGGCTGGTGCTAGTAGTGATGGAACAGTGATCTGGCTGGTGCTAGTAGTGATGGAACAGTGACCTGGCCGGTGTTAGTAGTGATTGAACAGTGACTTGGCTGGTGCTAGTAGTGATGGAACAGTGGCCTGGCTGGTGCTAGTAGTGATGGAACAGTGACTTAGCTGGTGCTAGTAGTGATGGAACAGTGACCTGGCTGGTGCTAGTTGTGATGGAACAGTGACCTGGCTGTCCTCAACGTTGTACACAGTACCGACAAAATAAAGAAATAGACAGATGAGCAGCATCTGGGTATCTTTATTGTAGATATTTTGTTATCCAGTGACTTTATCAGTACAAATTCCAGGACATTATTGGTAGACAGTAAAACTATATATAAAAGATGAGGTAATCAGTCCCTCAGTCTTACAGTACTGTACTCAGTACTGTGGTACTGTGTTCAGTGGTCAGTCGTCACGTGAGGTCACAGACCCTGAGCTGCTTTGGGGATTAGCGTGGACGGTTACAAAGCATGGCTTGCTTCTGCAGTGTTTTAAAAACTGAGGTTGGAGAGTTGAAGGAGGAGGTCTTGCTTCTCCAGGAGGAGATTAGGAGGCTGAAGGTCCACATCAATGGGCCTGGGAGAGAGTGTGAGGTGGTTGGAGATGTGGGGAATGAGGCTTCTAGCAGTGAGGTGCAGTCTGTCTCTCACTGTGAGGAGGCTGTAGGTGGGGAGGTAGCAACGGCTACCAGCAGTGAGGTGCAGCCCAGCTCCTGCTACAAGTGGCGAGTTGTTCACAGTAATGGGAGGCGCATCAGAGTAAGGAAAGTTAAGAGTGAAGATCTGAAGGTAGGAAATCGCTTCTCTGTTCTCCAGGATGAATGTACTTCAGTGGCCAGTGAAGGTAAGGGTACTACTGCCCCTGCTAATGAAGGTAAGCGCATTCTTGTGGTTGGTGACTCTCAGGTAAGATATGTTGACCGTGCTTTTTGTAATAGGAATAAGAAGATGAGAGATAGAGTGTGCTTCCCTGGAGCTGGTGTTGGGGACATTGTCAACAGACTGGATAATATCATGTCAGGTAATGGGAACAAGCCCATTATCTGTCTCAGTGCTGGTGGAAATGATATTGGGAAGGGTAGGAGAGAAGAGCTGCTAGATAAGTACAGGTCAGCTATAGATTTCATTAAGTCTAAGGGAGGGATCCCAATCATATGTAGCATCTTGCCTAGAAGGGGAGTAGGAAATGAATGGTTGTCTAGGGCAATTGGTGTAAATTGCTGGCTAGACAGATACTGCAAGGAACTTGCAATCCCATTCATTGACAACTGGAACAACTTTTATGGCAAACATGATATGTATGCAAGGGATGGGGTTCATCTCTCTGGGGCAGGGGTGGTAGCACTTGCAGACTCGATTGAGAAGGCCATTGGTGAAATGCCTATGATTTTAAACTGATGGAAGATAGAGGTATGGGTGTGTGTGGGAAACAAGCAGGTTGCAACACTAGGGTTGGAAACAGTAAATGTATAAAAGGCATTCAGCATGAAGTTATAAATAAAGACAATAGAACAGGTCAGCAAACAAAGGGGGACAGCAGAGGGCAGCAAGGGACTAGCTCCCTTAAGGTTTACTATACTAATAGCAGGAGTGTTAGAAATAAGATAGATGAGCTAAGATTAATTGCAAGTGCAGGAAACATAGATATTATTGCTATAACAGAGACCTGGCTCAATCTGAAAGATAGAGAGATGCCCTCTGAATGTCACATACAAGGCTATAAATTATTCCACACTGACAGGGTCAACAGGAAAGGTGGTGGAGTAGCGATGTATGTCAGAGACAATTTAAATTGTTGTGTTAGACAAGATATTAAATTAGAAGCGTCAGCCACTGAATCTGTTTGGTTACAGCTTCTCGAGGGCCGAGAAAAACTAATTTTGGGTGTGATTTACAGGGCCCCAAATCTTGATAGGGAGTGCAGTAAACTTCTATGGGACGAAATTCGTAAGGCATCTACATACGAAAATGTTGTGCTAATGGGAGATTTCAACTATAGACAGATTGACTGGAGCAATTTGACAGGAAATTTAGAGTCGGGTGACTTTCTTGATACGATCCAGGATTGTTTTTTAAAACAGTTTGTGACAGAGCCAACTAGGGGAAATAACCTCCTTGACTTGGTTCTTGCCAGTAGGGAAACACTAATTAATAATCTTGAGGTTAATGATGAGCTTGGGGAGAGTGATCACAAATCACTCAGTTTTAACATATCATGGAATTCCCCTAATAATGGCAATCAAGTCTCCGTCCCTGACTTTCGCTTGGCTGATTTCATAGGACTGAAAAATTACTTAGGTGGGCTGAACTGGAATGACCTGACTAGGGGTCAGGTAGGTGGTGATGGTTGCCGATATGATGCTTTCCAGGGCATAGTTCTAGCTGCTCAGTCAAATTATGTTCCAAATAGGGAAATCAGATCAAACAAAAATGATCCTAAATGGATGAACAATAGATTAAAATATCTGATTGGTCAAAAGAGAGGCATATATAGGCAAATCAAAAGAGGAGAGGGGCAATTAAGAAATCGATATATTCAGTTAAAGAGAGAAATAAAAAAGGGAATTAGAAAAGCAAAAAGAGATTATGAGGTTAAAGTTGCAAGAGAATCGAAGACTAACCCAAAAGGATTCTTTCAGGTATACAGAAGTAAGATCAGGGACAAGATAGGCCCACTCAAAAGTTCCTCGGGTCAGCTCACTGACAGTGATAAGGAAATGTGTAGAATTTTTAACACATACTTCCTCTCAGTTTTTACACAGGAGGATACCAGCGATATTCCAGTAATGATAAATTATGTAGAACAGGACGATAATAAACTGTGCACTATTAGGGTCACAAGTGACATGGTCCTTAGGCAAATAGATAAATTAAAACCTAACAAATCCCCAGGCCCTGATGAACTGTATGCAAGGGTTCTAAAGGAATGTAAAGAGGAGCTTAGCACACCTTTGGCTAATCTTTTCAACATATCACTACAAACTGGCATGGTGCCAGATAAGTGGAAAATGGCAAATGTGATACCTATTTTCAAAACAGGTGACAGGTCCTTAGCTTCGAACTATAGACCAATAAGCCTAACCTCCATAGTGGGAAAATTTATGGAATCAATAATTGCCGAGGCAGTTCGTAGCCACCTTGAAAAGCATAAATTAATCAACGAATCTCAGCATGGTTTTACAAAGGGGCGTTCCTGCCTTACGAATTTATTAACTTTTTTCACTAAGGTATTTGAGGAGGTAGATCATGGTAATGAATATGATATTGTGTATATGGACTTCAGTAAGGCTTTTGACAGGGTCCCACATCAGAGACTATTGAGGAAAATTAAAGCACATGGAATAGGAGGAGAAATTTTTTCCTGGATAGAGGCATGGTTGACAAATAGGCAGCAGAGAGTTTGCATAAATGGGGAGAAATCAGAGTGGGGAAGCGTCACGAGCGGTGTTCCACAGGGGTCAGTGTTGGGCCCCCTGCTGTTCACAATCTACATAAACGACATAGATGAGGGCATAAAGAGCGACATCGGCAAGTTTGCCGATGACACCAAAATAGGCCGTCGAATTCATTCTGACGAGGACATTCGAGCACTCCAGGAAGATTTGAATAGACTGATGCAGTGGTCGGAGAAGTGGCAGATGCAGTTTAATATAGACAAATGCAAAGTTCTAAATGTTGGACAGGACAATAACCATGCCACATATAAACTAAATAATGTAGATCTTAATATTACGGATTGCGAAAAAGATTTAGGAGTTCTGGTTAGCAGTAATCTGAAACCAAGACAACAGTGCATAAGTGTTCGCAATAAAGCTAATAGAATCCTTGGCTTCATATCAAGAAGCATAAATAATAGGAGTCCTCAGGTTGTTCTTCAACTCTATACATCCTTGGTTAGGCCTCATTTAGATTATGCTGCACAGTTTTGGTCACCGTATTACAGAATGGATATAAATTCTCTGGAAAATGTACAAAGGAGGATGACAAAGATGATCCCATGTATCAGAAACCTTCCCTATGAGGATAGACTAAGGGCCCTGAAACTGCACTCTCTAGAAAGACGTAGAATTAGGGGGGATATGATTGAGGTTTATAAGTGGAAGACAGGAATAAATAAAGGGGATGTAAATAGTGTGCTGAAAATATCTAGCCTAGACAGGACTCGCAGCAATGGTTTTAAGTTGGAAAAATTCAGATTCAGGAGGGATATAGGAAAGTACTGGTTTGGTAATAGAGTTGTGGATGAGTGGAACAAACTCCCAAGTACCGTTATAGAGGCCAGAACGTTGTGTAGCTTTAAAAATAGGTTGGATAAATACATGAGTAGATGTGGGTGGGTGTGAGTTAGACCTGATAGCTTGTGCTAACAGGTCGGTTGCCGTGTTCCTCCCTTAAGTCAATGTGACCTGACCTGACTAGGTTGGGTGCATTGGCTTAAGCCGGTAGGGACTTGGACCTGCCTCGCATGGGCCAGTAGGCCTTCTGCAGTGTTCCTTCGTTCTTATGTTCTTATGTTCTTATGGAAGTTGGTGTAATCAGTCCCTCAGTCTTGCAGTACTATACACAGTGGAAGATGAGGTAATCAGTCTCTCAGTCTTGCAGTATTGTACACAGTGGAAGATGGGGTAATCAGTCCCTCAGTCTTGGAGATGGTAAAGATAACGGTAGTCTTGAAGAGTTTTCTCAATAGTAAGGAACACTGAGCTGGCTCTCCTCTGGGTGTTCAGTATACAGGTTGCTCATGACTGGACTCACTGCCCAGCACAGGTCACATGTGCAAAAAAAGGCACTCAAAAGAGAAGCCATTAAAGTTCACACACACACACAAACACACACACACACACATACACGCACACACACACACACACACACACACACACACACACACACACACACACACAAACACACACACACACACACACACACCACACACACACACACACACACACACTCACACACACACACACACACACACACACACACACACACACACACACACACACACACACACACACACACACACACACCACACACACACACACACACACACACACTCACAACACACACACACACAGACAAACACACACACACACCACACACACACACACACACACACACACACACACACACACACACACACACACACACACACACACACACATACACACACACACACACACACACACAGACACACAGACACAGACACACACACACACACACACACACACACACACACATACACACACACACACACACACACACACACACACACACACACACACACACACACACACACACACACACACAGTACCACACAAAAGATTAGTGCAAAAACTGGAGGACCAAGCGGGAATAACAGGGAAGGCACAGCAATGGATCAGGGAATACTTGTCAGGAAGACAGCAGCGAGTAATGGTACGAGGCGAGGTGTCAGAGTGTGCACCTGTGACCAGCGGGGTCCCACAGGGGTCAGTCCTAGGACCAGTGCTGTTTCTGGTATTTGTGAACGACATGACGGAAGGAATAAACTCCGAGGTGTCACTGTTTGCAGATGACGTGAAGTTGATGAGAAGAGTTCATTCGATCGAAGACCAGGCAGAAATACAAAGGGATCTGGACAGGCTGCAGACCTGGTCCAGCAACTGGCTCCTGGAGTTCAATCCCACCAAGTGCAAAGTCATGAGGATTGTGGAAGGGCAAAGAAGACCGCAGATGGAGTACAGTCTAGGGGGTCAGAGACTACAAACGTCACTTAAGGAAAAAGATCTTGGGGTGAGTGTAACACCAGGCACATCTCCTGAAGCGCACATCAACCAAATAACTGCTGCAGCATATGGGCGCCTGGCAAACCTCAGAACAGCATTCCGACATCTTAATAAGGAATCGTTCAGGACCCTGTACACCGTGTACGTTAGGCCCATATTCTAGTATGCGGCACCAGTTTGGAACCCACACCTAGCCAAGCATGTAAAGAAACTAGAGAAAGTGCAAAGGTTTGCAACAAGACTAGTCCCAGAGCTAAGAGGTATGTCCTATGAGGAGAGGTTAAGGGAAATCAACCTGACGACACTGGAGGACAGGAGAGATAGGGGGGACATGATAACGACTTACAAAATACTGAGAGGAATTGACAAGGTGGACAAAGACAGGATGTTCCAGAGACTGGACACAGTAACAAGGGGACACAGTTGGAAGTTGAAGACACAGATGAATCAAAGGGATGTTAGGAAGTATTTCTTCAGCCACAGAGTAGTCAGGAAGTGGAATAGTTTGGGAAGCGATGTAGTGGAGTCAGGATCCATACATAGCTTTAAGCAGAGGTACGATAAAGCTCATGGTTCAGGGAGAGTGACCTAGTAGCGACCAGTGAAGAGGCGGGGCCAGGAGCTTGGACTCGACCCCTGCAACCTTAACTAGGTGAGTACAACTAGGTGAATACACACACACATACACACACATGATGGACAAACCTACAGGAATTCTCTAAACAAAACTCAATAAATAGTAAATAACGGGATTCTCTCAACAGAACTCAATAAACAGTAAATAACGGAGTGTGTATATACCTACAGGGATTCTCTCAACAGAACTCAATAAACAGTAAATAACGGAACTCAATAAACAGTAGATAACGGAGTGTGTATATACGAACCACAGAATTCTCTCTCACTTTCCGTCTCCTTATTTAATATTAATATTTTAATTTTAATGGATACAGTTTTTTGTGGTTAAAACGACAATTTAATAATATATATTTGTGTTTGTACATCAGAAAGTTAGCCCAGCTTCTCAGAGGCAGTTCTTGAGCCCTGGATACAGCAGGAGTTACCTCTCTGGCTCGCCACGCTCAGTCTCTGCAACAAAAAATTAGTTTCTGTGAAGTATTTGAACCATTATTAACCACTACACTGTTCTCTGATAATTTATTTTCTTCTTTCTTCTTCTTCTTGAAGGAGATGAAGTGTTGAGACAGGTCAAGGAGATCATATTTCCCACTAGTTTGTTCCTGAGTGTAAACACACGACCACTCTGAGTAGCTTATTGTGAAGAGTGAGTGAAAGTGAGTGAGAGAGGGTGGGAGAGAGAGAGAGAGAGAAAGAGAGGGAGAGAGAGAGAGAGAGAGAGAGAGAGAGAGAGAGAGAGAGAGAGAGAGAGAGAAGGGCAGGTAGGAGAGAGAGAGAGAGAGAGAGAAAGAGAGAGAGAAAGAGAGAGAGAGCGAGAGAGAGAGAGAGAGAGAGAGAGAGAGAGAGAGAGAGAGAGAGAGAGAGAGAGAGAGAGAGACTTTATACAGAGGGACTTTGATGACCTTCTTGCAGTGTTTGACATGAGAAACTGTGTTGATTTCCCTACTCATATCTCTGGCTCCTCCCTTGACCCAGTAGTGAGTGATCTGGCAGAAGGCATAGTCACTTGTCAACCCCTCGGCTACGTTGGATCGTCTGACCACAAGGCTGTTTTTACCACACTTAAGATCCCAACAGAACGAGGTGAGGAGTCCACACGCACAACCTGGCTATGGGAAAGAGGTAATTGGCCAGCCCTTTGCTCTGAGCTCGCCACCACCGACTGGAAAGCTCTTCTCCAAGGGGATGTTGACAACCAAGTGAAAGCCTTCACTGGACACATCCTTAATCTACAACAAGAACACATTCCTCACCGGCAATATGTGACGAAGCCTACAGATCAGCCTTGGTTTGGCTTTCGTTGTAGAGAGGCTGCTACTGCTAAGTACAAAGCATGGCGAAGGTATAAGAGACATCCTGCCACCTATAACAGGAACTTGCACATGCAAGCCTGTAGGCATATGGGTGATGTTCAAAAGTGGGCCATTGCTAAATGGGAGGTGGACACTAAAAGAAAGTTAGCATCAGGTAGGGTAGGCTCCAAAACCTGGTGGTCCCTGGTCAAGGACAGACAAGGTTATCTGCCTGATGAACTTATTCCACCTCTAAATCGACAGGATGGGACCACCTCTACTAGTAGTCAAGAGAAGGCGGACCTCTTTGCTGAACACTTTGCTACCAAAATGCAAGTTCCTGATCCAGCAAGGGACCCTCCTTGGCTAGCTGCAAGAACTGTGTCAAAACTGTCAGTGGTGACAATAAGGCAGGAGGAGGTGCATTTCCTACTTAAATCGCATGACCAAGAAAAGGCTGTGGGCCCAGACAAGTTGAGCCCAAGATTGTTGAGAAGATGTGCAGACCAGCTAGCGGCACCTCTAACTCGCATCTTTCAGCACTGCCTAGTACAGTGTAAATGGCCCTCTCTATGGAAAGAGGCAAATGTAGTCCCTGTTCACAAAAAGAAGAGCAGAGCAGAAATCAGCAACTACAGACCAGTGTCACTCCTGTCAATCACTGGTAAGATCCTTGAGACAATAATCTCAAGACTGATGACAGAGTGTTTTGACTACCACTCTACTTTGTGATCGTCAGTATGGCTTCAGGAAAGGTTACTCTGCTGCTGATCTGTTGTTAAACCTCTCCACTAAGTGGCACCAGTCACTGGATGAATCCAAAGTCAGCTGTGTGGTAGCACTGGACATTGCTGGCGCTTTCGACCGGGTGTGGCACCAGGGCCTCTTAGCAAAACTTCAAGCACTGGGAATTGCAGGCTCTACGCTATGTCTCCTCAGTGATTACCTTCATGGTAGATCTCTAAGTGTAGTCCTCAATGGAACGGAATCAGCAAGGCATCCTATTGGGGCAAGTGTTCCACAAGGAAGCGTGCTGGGTCCATTGTTATGGAATGTCTACTTCAACGACCTTCTTCATCTCATCCCAGAATCACATGCATATGCAGACGACTGTACACTGACATTCACTTATCCAAGAGAAGAAATGTCAGCTGCTCTATGCTACATCAATCACCAGCTGAGAGCTATATCAGCTTGGGGAAATAGATGGCAAGTAACATTTGCACCTGAGAAAACGCAAATGATGATCGTCTCTAGGCACCATGATGGTAATGCTGGTGCAGTAGTAAGGATGAATGGGAGGATGTTGGCACCTGGAGAAGAAGTTGATATCCTTGGGGTGAAATTTGACTCCATACTAACCATGAAGAACCATGTTGTAAATCTTGCAAACAAGGCAGCCAGGAAGCTTACAGCACTTCGCAGGATCTCGCATCTGCTTGACAGTAGGGGTTGCAAGATCCTGTACGAGGCACAAGTACGCTCACACCTTGAGTATTCTCCACTTTCTTGGTTTGCCTGCCCCCCTCTCATCTGCGACTGCTTGACAGAGTAGAGAACAGAGCAAGACGTCTCATCTCTCGCCTGGACCCATCCTGCATAGATCTGTCATTTCAGCAGAGCCTTCAACATAGGAGGGATGTGGGTGGCCTTACTGTTATGTACAAGGCCAATATTGTCAAAATACCACACTTGGATCCACTTCGAGGACAGCGTGAAACAAGCTTTTATGCCACAAGACGGGCAGAAAGCAGCAACTTCACTCTGGCTGTACCCTTCTCCAGAACTTCACTCCATCTGAGATCATACATACCCAGGATGACTCGAGTATGGAACACATTCGTACATCATAATGATGTCAACGAGATAAAGTCAGTTGATCAAATGAAAATGCTGGCCCACAGATGGCTCCAACTTCATCCTGTTCCCTACTTGTATGTCTCATAACAATAAAAATGCTTTCAAATGAGCTGATGTAGGTAACAGCTATTAGCTTGCCAATAAAGATAGGAATCATTAACCTGTAAATAGCTGTCAATAAAGCTAGGGATCCTTAACCTTGTCAAACCCTGTGTAAAAAAAAAAAAAAAAAAAAAAAAAAAAAAAAAAAAAAAAAAAAAAAATAGAGAGATAGAGAGAGAGAGAGAGAGAGAGAGAGAGAGAGAGAGAGAGAGAGAGAGAGAGAGAGAGAGAGAGAGAGAGACAGACAGACAGACAGACAGACAGACAGACTTGTATGTCTCATAACAATAAAAATGCTTTCAAATGAGCTGATGTAGGTAACAGCTCTTAGCTTGTCAATAAAGTTAGGAATCCTTAACCTGTAATATAGCTGTCAATAAAGCTAGGGATCCTTAACCTTGTCAAACCCTGTGTAAAAAAAAAAAAAAAAAAAGAGAGAGAGAGAGAGAGAGAGAGAGAGAGAGAGAGAGAGAGAGAGAGAGAGAGAGAGAGAGAGAGAGAGAGAGAGAGAGAAAGAGAGAAACAAAAAAGTCAGCAGATTTTTCAGAATTATCTCTCAGTAATACTTTGAATAAAAACAAAAAGAAAAAGTCGGAAAATAATCGGTTTAACTCCTGTGTTTTACTGGTTTATCTCCTGTGTTTTATTGGTTTAACTTCTGTGTTTTATTGAAAACTCTGGGAGAGAAGTTTGGCAGTCACGAGTTCCTGATTCAGGGTTCAACTGTTACTGGTTCAGGGTTCATCTGTTACTGGTTCAGGGTTCAACTGTTACTGGTTCAGGGTTCAACTGTTACTGGTTCAGGGTTCAACTGTTACTGGCTCAGGGGTCAACTGTTACTGGTTCAGAGTTTAACTGTTACTGGTTCAGGGTTCAACTGTTACTGATTCAGAGTTTAACAGTTACTGGCTCAAAGATTAACTGTTACTGGTTCAGAGTTTAACTGTTACTGTTTCAGAGTTTAACTGTTACTGGTTCAGGATTCATCTGTTACTGGTTCAGAGTTTAACTGTTACTGGTTCAGGGTTCAACTGTTACTGGTTCAGGATTCATCTGTTACTGGTTCAGAGTTTAACTGTTACCGGTTCAGAGTTTAATTGTTACTGGTTCAGGGTTCAACTGTTACTGGTTCAGGGTTCAACTGTTACTGGTTCAGAGTTTAACTGTTACTGGTTCAGGGTTCAACTGTTACTGGTTCAGAATTTAACTGTTACTGGTTCAGGGTTCCACTGTTACTGGTTCAGGGTTCAACTATTACTGATTCAGAGTTTAACGGTTACTGGTTCAGAGTTTAACTGTTACTGGTTCAGGGATCAACTGTTACAGGTTCTGGGTTCAACTGTTACTGGTTCAGAGTTTAACTGTTACTGTTTCAGGGTTCAATTGTTACTGGTTCAGAGTTCAACTGTTACTGATTCAGGGTTGAACTGTTACTGGTTCAGAGTTTAACTGTTACTGGTTCAGGGTTCAACTGTTACTGATTCAGAATTTTACTGTTACTGGTTCAGGGTTCAACTGTTATTGGTTCAGAGTTTAACAGTTACTGATTCAGAGTTTAACTGTTACTGGTTCAGGGTTCCACTGTTACTGGTTCAGGGTTCAACTGTTACTGGTTCAGGATTCAACTGTTACTGGTTCTGGGTTCAACTGTTACTGGTTCAGGGTTCAACTGTTACTGGTTCAGGGCTCAACTGTTACTGGTTCAGGGTTCAACTGTTACTGGTTCAGGGTTCAACTGTTACTGATTCAGGTGTCGGTTCTCTGAACCATTCATCTACAATCCTGTCAGACACTGCAACTTCTTGGGATCTTAATATACTTGGGAATTCTTCGCTTGCCTAACCCTTGGGCACGACCTACTTCCTCATTGAACAAATGTGACACCACCTACGACTGCTACACCTCTCCTGCCTACGGTTTATAAGCTGCTTCTCCGCCCATATGCCGTATTCTATTCAAGAATGATGGACTGACCACATCGACTCAAGGTTGAGGGACTGATTACCTCATTCTCCACCTGTTCTTCAAGTTTCTGCTATGTATGGACTGATGAAGCCACTGTGTGGCGAAACGTTTCCTGAATAAAGATACCCAAGAGTTGCACATGTGTCTAATTTATCACAGACTGTCTCAACAGCCCAGAGAGACATATTCCAGGATAGCCTGCGATATTTATGACACGGATTCGAATCCCGGCTCCTGTTAGGGTAGAACTGGGTAATGTGAGGTTGAGTTGAATGATTGTGTAAATATTGATGGGAGCACACAAGACACCGACACAATCATGAGTTACTTAGGTGATTATCTGATCAATTGATTAGGTGATCAGCTGGTGAAGTGATCAGCCGATTGGGTAACCAGCTGATCGAGTCATCAGCTGATCACTCAACCAGCTGATCAAGATATCAGGTGATCGAGTCATCAGCTTATCAGACAACCAGCTGATCAAGACATCAGCTGATCGAGTCATCAGCTGATCAAGACATCAGCTGATCGAGTCATCAGCTGATCGAATCATCAGCTGATCGAGTCATCAACTGATCGAGTCATCAGCTGATCAAGACATCAGCTGATCGAATCATCAGCTGATCGAGTCATCAGCTGATCAAGACAAGAGCTGATCGAGTCATCAGCTGATCAAGACATCAGCCGATCGAGTCATCAGCTGATCGAGTCATCAGCTGATCGAGTCATCAGCTGATCGAGTCATCAGCTGATCAAGACATCAGCTGATCGAGTCATCAGCTGATCAAGACATCAGCTGATCGAGTCATCAGCTGATCAAGACATCAGCTGATCGAGTCATCAGCTGATCGAGTCATCAGCTGATCGAGTCATCAGCTGATCGAGTCATCAGCTGATCGAGTCATCAGCTGATCGAGTCATCAGCTGATCAAGACATCAGCTGATCGAGTCATCAGCTGATCGAGTCAACAGCTGATCGAGTCAACAGCTGATCGAGTCATCATCTGATCAAGTGAAAAATATCACACCTCACACAGTCATGATCGGATATTGAACCAATCTTCCCCCTTCTTCACCAAGACCCCCTTCCCCAACCACACAATCCCCCTCCCCCACCCACACCCCCTCCCTGGTGGGGGTATGTTATTGGACAGACATAACTCGTCAGGGAGACAGTGTGGGTACAGCCAACACTTTACTATCAACACAGGAATTTCAATTAGAGAAAAGTGTGGAGTAAGGGGGTGGAGTGGGAGGTTGAATATAATGTTTAGGGGAGGGGGAGAAGAGGGAGGGGGAGAGATAGAGGGGGTGTTTGTGTTGGAAGATAGGAGGAGCAAGGAGGATGAGGTGTGAGAGGGAGAGTGAAGGAGGTGGAGAGAGAGAGACAGAGAGGGAGGGGGTGATAGTGGGGAGAGGGGAGATTGGGGAGGAGGTGAGAGGGAGGAGGGGGGCTGAGGAAGTTCCTAATAAACGCTGAGGCTGGTGAAGGCGATGGAATTTATAAATCCAAGTTAACAGTAATAATACTGTGCCTTCGTTCCCCCTCCCCCTCCCTCCTTCCCCTTCCCTCCTTCCCCTTCTCCCTCCCTCCTTCCCCTTCCTTCCCCGTCCCCCTCCCTCCTTCCCCCTCATCCCCCCTCCTTCCCATGCCCTCCTTCCCCTTCCCTCCTTCCCCTTCTTCCTCCCTCCTTCCCCTTCCTTCCCTTTCCCCCTCCCTCCTTCCCCCTCACCCTCCCTCCTTCCCCTTCCCTCCTTCCCTTCCCCCTCCCCCTTCCCCTTTCCCTTCCCTCCTTCCCCTTCCCCCTCATCCCCCTCCTTCCCATTCCCTCCTTCCCCTTCCCTCCTTCCCCTTCCCTCCTTCCCCTTCTCCCTCCCTCCTTCCCCTTCCTTCCCCTTCCCTCTCCCTCCTTCCCCCTCATCCCCCTCCTTCCCATTCCCTCCTTCCCCTTCCCTCCTTCCCCTTCCCTCCTTCCCCTTCTCCCTCCCTCCTTCCCCTTCCTTCCCATTCCCCCTCCCTCCTTCCCCCTCACCCTCCCTCCTTCCCCTTCCCTCTTTCCCCTTCCCCCTCCCTCCTTCCCCCCTCCCTCCTTCCCCCTCCCTCCCTCCCTCCTTCCCCCTCTCTCTCACTCCTTCCCCTTCCCTCCTTCTCCTTCCCCCTCCCTCCTTCCCCCTCCCCCTCCCTCCTTCCCCCTTCCCTCCTTCCCTTTCCCCCTCCCCCGTTCCCTTCCCTCCTTCCCTTCCCCCTCCCTCCTTCCCCCCTCCCTCCTTCCCCTTCCCTCTTTCCCCTTCCCCCTCCCTCCTTCCCCTTCCCCCTCCCACTTGCCTTCCCCCTCCCTCCTTCCCCTTCCCCCTCCCACTTGCCTTCCCCCTCCCTTCCTGCCCTTCCACTTCCCTCCCTCATCCTCCTTCCCCTTCCACTTCCGTAGTTCCCTCCCCCTCCCTCCTGCATGGGAGACCAGCCAGCGTGTGTAGCTACGACACACCACCTAAGGCGCTCTAAAACACACATTACCATACATATTACTGTATTTTCAACCCCATACCCCCCTTGCCCCTCCCCCTGCCCCTTCCCTCTGCCCCTTGCCCCTCCCCATGCCAATCCCCCGTGCCCCTCCCCATGCCCATCCCCCTGCCCCTGCCCCTCCCCCATGCCCCTACCCCTTGCCCCTCCCCCTCACCATCCCCTTGCCCCTCCCCCTGCCCCTTCCCTCTGCCCCTTGCCCCTCCCCATGCCAATCCCCCGTGCCCCTCCCCATGCCCATCCCCCTGCCCCCTGCCCCCTCCCCCATGCCCCTACCCCTTGCCCCTCCCCCTCACCATCCCCTTGCCCCTCCCCCTGCCCCTACCCCAGCCCCACCCCCTTGGCCCTCCCCCTGCCCCTTCCTCTGCCCCTCCCACCTGACCCTCCCCCTTGCCTCTCCCCCCTGACCCTCCCCCTGACCCTCCCCCTGACCCTCCCCCTGACCCTCCCCCTTTCCCCTCCTCTGCCCCTCCCCCTGACTTGCCCTGCTGTCCCTCCCCCTGCCCCTCCCCCTGACTCTACCCTAACCCTCCCCCTGACCCTCCCCCTGACCCTTCCCTGACCCTCCCCGTGACCTTTCCCTCACCCTCCCCCTGACTCTCCTCTGACCCTCCGCTGACCCTCTCTGTGACCCTCCCCTGACCCTCCTTTGATCCTCCCCCTGACCCTCCACCTGACCCAACCCCTGAGCCTCCCCAGACCCAAACCAGACACACCCCCAGACCCTCCCTCTGACCCTCCTCTGTCCCTACCCCTGACCCTCCCCATGACCCTCCCCCTGACCCTCCCACTGACTCTCCCCTGACGCTCCCCTGACCCTCCTTCTGACACTTCCCTGACCTTCCCCCTGACCCTCCCCTGACCCTCCCCATGACCCTCCCCCTGACCCTCCCACTGACTCTCCCCCGACGCTCCCCTGACCCTCCTTCTGACACTTCCCTGACCTTCCCCCTGACCCTCCCCTGACCCTCCCCTGACCCTCCCTTCATCCTCCCCCTGACCCTTCCCATGACCCTCCCCCGACACTCCTCTGACCCTCCTCCTGACCCTTCTCTGACCCTCCCTCTGACCCTTCAATGACCCTCCTCCTGACCCTCCCCCTCACTCTCCCCCTGACTCTCCCCCTCACACTCTCTCTGACCCTCTCCTGATCTTTTCCCTCACACTCCCCCTGCCCCTTCCCCTCACACTTCCCCTGACCATCCCCGTCACCCTCCCCTCACACTCCCCCTGACCCTTCTCCTGATCCACCCCCTGACCCTCTCACTGACCCTCCCCTGACCCTCCCTCTGACCCTCCCCTGACCCTCCCCCTGACCCTTCCCCTGACCCTCCCCCTGACCCTCTTCATGACCCTTTCCCTGACCCTCCCCCATGACCCTCCCCCTCACCCTCCCCCTGGCCCTTCCCTGACCCTCCCCCTGACTATCCTCTGACCCTCCACTGACCCTCCCCCTGATCCTCCCCTGACCCTCCCTTGATCCTCCCCCCTGACCCTCCCCCTGACCCTCCCTCTGAGCCTCACCTGACCCTCCCCCTGACCCTTCCCTGACCCTCCCCGTGACCTTTCCCTCACCCTCCCCCTGACTCTCTTCTGACCCTCCGCTGACCCTCTCTGTGACCCTCCCCTGACCCTCCCTTGATCCTCCCCCTGACCCTCCCCCTGACCCTCCCCCTGAGCCTCACCTGACCCTTCCCCTGACTCTCCCCCTGACCCTCCCCCTGACCCATCCCTGACCCTCTCCCTGACCTTTCCCTCACCCTCCCCTTGACTCTCCTCTGACCCTCCGCTGACCCTCTCTGTGACCCTCCCCTGACCCTCCCTTGATCCTCCCCCTGACCCTCCCCCTGACCCTCCCCCTGACCCTCCCCCTGAGCCTCACCTGACCCTCCCCCTGACTCTCCCTCTGACGATCCCCCTGACCCTTCCCTGACCCTCCCCATGACCTTTCCCTCACCCTCCCCCTGACTCTCCTCTGACCCTCCGCTGACCCTCTCTTTGACCCTCCCCTGACCCTCCCTTGATCCTCCCCCTGACCCTCCACCTGACCCTCCCCCTGACCCTCCTCTGACCCTCCCCCTGACGCTACCCTGACCCTCCCCCCTGACCCTCCCCTTGACCCTTCCCTGACCCTCCCCCTGACCTTTCCCTCACCCTCCCCCTGACTCTCCTCTGACCCTCCCCTGACCCTCCCATGATCCTCCCCCTGACCCTCCACCTGACCCTCCCCCTGACCCTCCTCTGACCCTCCCCCCTGACCCTACCCTGACCCTCCCCCTGACCCTCCCTTGACCCTCCCTTGATCCTCCCCCTGACCCTCCACCTGACCCTACCCCTGAGCCTCCCCTGGCCTTCAACTGATACTCCCCCTGACCCTCCCTCTGACCCTCCTCTGTCTCTACCCCTGACCCTCCCCATGACCCTCCCCCTGACCCTCCCACTGACTCTCCCCCTGACGCTTCCTTGACCCTCCTTCTGACACTTCCCTGACCTTCCCCCTGACCCTCCCCTGACCCTCCCTTCATCCTCCCCCTGACCCTTCCCCTGACCCTCCCCCGACCCTCCTCTGACCCTCCTCCTGACCCTTCTCTGACCCTCCCTCTGACCCTTCAATGACCCTCCCCCTGACCCTTCCCCTCACACACCCCCTGACCCTCCCCCTCACACTCTCTCTGACCCTCTCCTGACCCTCTCCCTCACAGTCCCCCTGACCATCTCCCTGACCCTTTTCCTCACACTCTCCCTGCCCCTTCCCCTCACACTTCTCACCATCCCCGTCACCATCCCCTCACACTCCCCCTGACCCTCCCCCTGTCCCTCCCCCTCACACTCCCCCTGACCCTTCTCCTGATCCACCCCCTGACCCTCTCCCTAACCCTCCTCTTCACACTCCCCCTAACCCTCCTCACACTCCCCCTGACCCTCCCACTGACCCTCCCCTGACCCTCCCTCTGACCCTCCCCTGACCCTCCACCTGACCCTTCCCCTGACCCTCCCCCTGACCCTCTTCATGACCCTTTCCCTGACCCTCCCCATGACCCTCCCCTCACCCTCTCCCTGGCCCTTCCCTGACCCTCCCCCTGACTATCCTCTGACCCTCCACTGACCCTCCCCCAGACCCTCCCCTGACCCTCCCTTGATCCTCCCCCTGACCCTCCCCCTGACCCTCCCCCTGACCCTCCCCCTGAGCCTCACCTGACCCTCCCCCTGACTCTCCCCCCTGACCCTCCCCCTGACCCTCGTCTGACTCTCCCCCCTGACCCTCCCCTGACCCTCCCCCTGACCCTCCCCTGACCCTCTCCATGACCCTCCCCCCTGACCCTCCCCTGACCCTCTCCATAACCCTTCCCCTGACCCTCCCCCTGACCCTCCCCTGACCCTCCCCCTGACCCTCCCCTGACCCTCCCCCTGACCCTCCCCTGACCCTCCCCCTGACCCTCTCCCTGACCTTCCCCTGACCCTCCCCTGACCCTCCCTCTGACCCTCCCCCTGACCCTCCCCTGACCCTCACCCTGAAACTCCTCTGACCCTCCCTTTTACCCTCACCCTGACCCACCCCCTGACCCTCCTCTGACCCTCCCCCTGACCCTCCTCCTGACCCTCTTCCTGACCCTCCCCCTGACCCTCCCCTGACCCTCCCCCTGACCCTTCCCTGACCCTTCCCTGACCCTCCCCCTGACTCCTTTGATCCTCCGCTGACCATCTCCCTGACCCTCCCCAGACCCTCCATTGATCCTCCTCCTGACCCTCCCCCTCACACTCCCCCTGACCCTCCCCCTGATCCTCCCTCTGACCCTCCCCCTAACCCTCGTCCTCACACTCCCCCCTGACCCTCCCCCTAATCCTCCCCCTGACCCACCCCCTAACCCTCCTCCTCACACTCCCCCTGACCCTCCCCCTCCCACTCCCTCTGACACTACCCCTGATCCTCCCCCTGACCCTCCCCCTGACCCCACCCCTTGCCCCTACTCTGACCCTCCCCTTCCCCTCCATGTCCCTCCCCCTGACCCTCCCCCTGACCCTCCCCTTCCCCTCCCCTTCCACTCCCTCTGCCCATCTCCCTGACCCTCCCCGGACCCTCCTCCTGCACCTCTTCTTGCCCCTACCCCGTGACCCTCCCACTGACCCTCCCCTGATCCTTCCCCTGACCCTCCCCCTGACCCTCTTCTTACCCCTCCTCCTGCCCCTCCCATGACTCTCCTCTGACACTCCCCCTGACCCTCCCTCTGACCCTCCCCTGTCCTTCCCATTGACCTTCCCCTGACCCTCCCCTTGACCCTCCCATTGACCCTCCCCTTGACCCTCCCCCTGACCCTCCCCTGATCCTTCCTCTGACCCTCCCCTGACCCTTCCCTGACCCTCCCCTGACCCTCTTCATGACCCTTTCACTGAAGCTCCCCTGACCCTCCCCTCACCCTATCCCAGGCCCTTCCCTTACCCTCCCCCTGACTATCCTCTGACCCTCCCCCTGACCCTCCCCATGACCCTCCCCTGATCCACCCTTGATCCTCCCTCTGACCCTCCCCTGACCCTCCCCTGAGGCCTGCCCTGACCATCCCCCTGGCTCTCCCCTGACCCTCCCCTTGACCCTCCTCTGAACCTCTCCCTGACCCTCCACTGACCCTCTCCCTGGTCCTTCCCATGACCCTCCTGACCCTCCCCTGACCCTTCCCTGACCCTCCCCTGACTCTCTTCTGAACCTCCGCTGACCCTCTCCCTGACCCTCCCCTGACCCTCTCCTGACCCTCCCCCTGACCCTCCCCCTTTCCCTTCCCCTGACCCTCCCCTAACCCTCCCCCTGACCCTCCCCTGACCCTCCCCCTGACCCTCACCCTGATCCTCCCCCTGACCCTCCTTTGACCCTCCTGACCCTCCCCTGACCCTCCCTTTGGCCCTCCCTGACCCTCCTCCTGACCATCCCCTGATCCTCCCCTGACCCTCCCCGTGACTCTTCCTTGACCCTCCGCCTGCTCTTCTGACCCTCCGCTGACCCTCTCCTGACCCTCCCCAGACCCTCCCTTGATCCTCCCCTGACCCTCCTCTGACCCTCCCCTGACCCTCCCCCTGACCCTCCCGCTCACCTCCCCTGACCCTCCCCCCGATCCTCCCTCTGACCCTCCCCCTAACCTTCCTCCTCCCACCTCCCCTGACCCTCCCCTTGACCCTCCCCCTCCTCCCTCTGACACATCTGATCTCCCCTGACCCTCCCCTGACCCTCCCCTGACCCCTTTCCCCCTACCTCTCCCTGACCCTCCCCTTAATCCTCCCCTGACCCTCCCCCTAACCATCCTCCTCACCTCCCCTGACCCTCCCCCTCCCTCCCTCTGGCACCTACCCCTGATTCTCCCCTGACCCTCCCCTGACCCTACCCCTAGCCCCTCCTCTGACCCTCTCCCCTCCCTGACCCTCCCCTGACCCTCCCCTGACCCTCCTCTGACCCTCCCCTGACCCTCCCCCCCAGACCCTCCCTCTGACCCTCCCCTGGCCTCCCCTGACCCTCCCCTGACCCTCCCCTGACCCTCCCCTGACCCTTCCTGACCCTCCCCTGACTCTTCTGACCCTTCCCCTGACCCTCCTCTGACCCTCCCCCTGACCCTCCCTCTGACCCTCCCCTGACCCTCCCTCTGACCCTCCCCTGACCCTCCCTCTGACCCTCCCATGACCATTCCACTGACCATCTCCTTGACCCTCCCCAAACCCTCCCTTGATCCTCCCCCTTACCCTCACCTGACCCTCCCCTGAGCCTCCCCTGACCCTCCCCTGACCCTCCCCCTCACACTCCCCCTGACCTTCCCCTGATCCTCCCTCTAACCCTCCCCTAACCCTCCTCCTCACCTCCCCTGACCCTCCCCATGACCCTCCACCCTCCTGACACTACCCCTGATCCTCCCCTGACCCTCCCCTGACCCTCCCCATTGCCCCTCCTCTGACCCTCCCCCTTCCCCTCCTGCCACTCCCCTGCCCCTCCCCTGCCCCTCCCCTTCTCCTCCCCCTTCCTCCCCCTGCCCATCTCCCTGACCCTCCCCCGGACCCTCCTCCTGCCCCTCTTCTTGCCCCTCCCCTGGCCCTCCCCTGCCTCCCCTGATCCTCCCCTGACCCTCTGCCTGACCCTCCCCTGACCCTCCCCCTGACCCTCCCCATGACCCTCCCCTGACCCTCCCCTGACCCTCCCCTGACCCTCCCATTGTCCCTCCCTTGACCCTCTCCTGACCCTCCCCTGACCCTCCCATTGACCCTCCCCTTTGACCCTCCTGACCCTCCCCGGACCCTTTCCCTGACCCTTCTTTGACCCTCCTACTGGCCCTATCCTGACCCTCCTCTGACCCTCTTCACCTTGACACTCCCCCTGACCCTCCCCTGACCCTCCGCTGTCCCTCTTCGTGACTCCCCTGACCCTCCCCTTGATCCTCCCCTGCCACTCCCCTGACCCTCTCCCTCACCCTTCCCTGACCCTCCTCCTGCCCCTCTTCTTGCCCCCTCCCCTGGCCCTCCCCTGACCTCCCCTGATCCTCCCCTGACCCTCTGCCTGACCCTCCCCTGACCCTCCCATGACCCTCCCATTGACCCTCCCCATGACCCTCCCCTGACCCTCCCCTGACCCTCCCAGTGACCCTCCCTTGACCCTCTCCTGACCCTCCCCTGACCCTCCCATTGACCCTCCCTTTGACCCTCCCCCTGACCCTCCCCGGACCCATTCCCTGACCCTTCTTTGACCCTCCTACTGGCCCTCCCCTGACCCTCCCTGACCCTCTTCGCGGCCTCCCCATGACCCTCCCCTGATCCTCCCCCTTCTCCTCCCTCCTGACCCTGCCCCTGACCCTCTTCTGACCCCTCCCCTGACCCTCCCCTGATCCTCCCCCAGGCCCTTCCCCTGACCCTCCCACTGACCCTCTTTATGACCCTTTCCCTGACCCTTCCTCTGACTCTCCTCTGACCCTCAACTGACCCTCCCCCTGACCCTCCCCTGACCCTCCCTTGATCCTCCCTCTGACCCTCCCCTGACCCTTCCCCTGTGCCTCCCCTGACCCTCCCCTGACTCTCCCCTGACCCTCCCCTGACCCTCCTCTTACCCTCCCCTGACCCTCCCCTGACCCTCCCCTGATCCATCCCATGACCCTCCCCTGACCCTCCCCCTGACCCTCCCCTGACCCTCTCCCTGACCTTCCCCCTGACCCTCTCCCTGACGCTCCCCTGACCCTCCCCTTGACCCTCCCCCTGACCCTTCCCTGACCCTCCCCCTGACTCTCCTCTGACCCTTCACTGGCCCTCTCCCTGACCCTCCCCAGACCTAACCTTGATCCTCCCCCTGACCCTCCCCCTGACCCTCCCCCTGAGCTTCCCCTGACCCTCCCTTTGACCCTCCCCCTGACCCTCCCCCTGACCCTCCTCTGACCCTCCTCCTGACCCTCCCCCTGACCATCCCCCTGACCCTCCAACTGACCCTACCCTGACCAATCTCCTGGCCCTCCCCTTGAGCCTCCTCTGACCTTTCCCCTTACCCTCCCCTGACCCTTCCTTGATCCTCCCCCTAACCCTCCCTTTGACCCTCCTCCTGACCCTTCCCTAACCCTCCCCCTGACCTTTCCTTGACCCTCCCCCTGACTCTCCTCTGACACTCCTCTGATCCTCTCTCTGACCCTCCCCTGACCCTCCCTTGATCCTCCCCCTGACCCTCCAAATGACCCTGCCCCTGAGCCTCCCTTGACCCTCCCCTGACCCTCCCCCTGACCCTCCCTCTGACCCTGCTCTGACCCTACCCCTGACCCTCCTCCTGACCCTCCCACTGACCCTCCCACTGACCCTCCCCTGACGCTCCCCTGAACCTCCTTCTGACCCTCCCCTGACCTTCCCCCTGACCCTCCCCTGACCCTCCCGTGATCCTCCCCCTGACCCTCCTTCTGACCCTGCCCCTGAGCCTCCCCTGACCCTCCCCTGACCCTCCCCCTGACCCTCCCTCTGACCCTGCTCTGTCCCTACCCCTGACCCTCCTCCTGACCCCCTTACTGACCCTCCCCTGACGCTCCCGTGAACCTCCTTCTGACCCTCCCCTGACCTTCCCCCTGACCCTTCCCTGACCCTTTCTTTATCCTCCCCCTGACCCTCCCCCTGACCCTCTCCCTGACCCTATCCCTGACCCTCCCCCGACCCTCCTCTCACCCTACTCCTGACCCTTCAATGACCCTCCCCCTAACCCTTCCCCTCACACACCCCCTGACCCTCCCCCTGACCCTCCCCTCACTCTCCCTCTGACTCTCCCCCTCACACTCCCTCTGACCCTCTCCTGACCCTCCCCCTCACAGTTCCCCTGACCCTCTCCCTGACCCTTTCCCTCACACTCCCCCTGCCTCTTCCCCTCACACTTTCCCTGACCCTCCCCCTCACCCTCTCACACTTCCCCTGACCCTCCCCGTCACCCTCCTTTCACACTTCCCTTGACCCTCCCCATGTCCCTCCCCCTCACACTCCCCCTGACTCTCCCTCTGATCCTCCCCCTGACCCTCTCCTTAACCCTCCTCCTCACACTCCCCCTAACCCTCCTCGCACTCCCCTGACCCTCCTCCTAACTCTCCTCACACTCCCCCTAACCCTCCTCGCACTCCCCTGACCCTCCTCCTAAGTCTCCTCACACTCCCGCTGACCCTCCCCCTGATCCTCCCCCTGACCCTCCGCCTAACCCTCCTCACACTCCCTCTGACCCTCCCCCTGACCCTCCCCCTCACACTCCCGCTGACCCTCCCACTGATCCTCCCCCTGTCCCTCCCCCTAACCCTCCTAACACTCCCCTTGACCCTCTCCCTCCCACTCCCTCTGGCACTACCCCTGATCCTCCTACTGACCCTTCCCCTCACACTCCCCCTGACCCTCCCCTGATCCTCCCCCTGACCCTCCCCCTAACCCTTCACCTCTCACTCCCCCTGACCCTCCCTCTCACACTCCCCCTGGCCCTCCCCCTGATCCTCCCCCTGGCCCTCCCCCTGATCCTCCCCCTGACCCTCACCCTAACCCTCCTCACACTCCCCCTGACACTCCCCGTAACCCTCCTCCTCACACTCCTCCTGACCCTCCACCTGACCCTCCTCCTCACACTCCCCCTGACTCTCCCCCTGACCCTTCTCCTGATCCTCCCCCTGACCCTCCCCCTAACCCTCCTCCTCACACTATCCCTGACCCTCCCCCTGATCCTCCCCTGACTCTCCCCCTAACCCTCCTGCTCACACTCCCCCTAACCCTCCCCCTAACCCTCCTCCTCACCCTCCCCCTGACCCTCCACCTGATACTCCCCCTGACCCTCCCTCTAACCCTCCTCCTCACACTCCCCCTGACCCTCCCCCTGACCCTCCTCCTGATCCTCCCCCCTGACCCTCCCCCTAACCCTCCTCCTCACACACCCCCTGACCCTCACCCTAACCCTCCTCACACTCCCCCTGACCCTCCCCGTTACCCTCCTCCTCACACTCCCCCTGACCCTCCACCTGACCCTCCTCCTGATCCTCCCCCTGACCCTCCCCTAACCCCCTCCTCACACTCCCCCAGACCCTCCCCGTGATCCTCCCCCTGACCCTCCCTCTAACCCTCTTCCTCACACTCCCCATGACCCTCCCCTAACCCTCCTCCTCCCACTCCCCCTGACCCTCCCCCTGATCCTCCCCCTGACCCTCCCCTTAACCCTCCTCCTCACACTCCTCCTGACCCTCCCTCTAACCCTCCTCCTCACACTCCCCCTGACCCTCCCTCTGACCATCCCCCTGAGCCTCCCTCTGACCCTTCCCCTAACCCTCCTCCTCACACTTCCCCTGACCCTCCCCCTAACCCTCCTTCTCACACTCCCCCTGACTCCCCATAACCCTCCTCCTCACACACCCCCTGACCCTCCTCCTAACCCTCCTCCTCACACTCCCCCTGACCCTTCCCCTGATCCTCCCCCTGACCCTCCCTCTAACCCTCCTCCTCACCCTCCCCCTGACCCTCCCTCTAACCTCCTCACACTCCCACTGACCCTCCCTCTAACCTCCTCACACTCCCCCTGACCTTCCCTCTGATCCTCCCCCTGACCCTCCCCCTAACCCTCCACCTCACACTCCTTCTGACCCTCCCCCTAACCCTCCTCCTCACACTCCACCTGACCCTCCCCTTGACCCTCCACCTTACACTCCCTCTGACCCTCCCCCTAACCCTCCTCCTCACACTCCCCCTGACCCTCCCCTGATCCTCCCCTGACCCTCCCGTAACCCTCCTCCTCACACTCCCCCTGACCTTCCCGTAACCCTCCTCCTCACACTCCCCCTGACCCTCCCGTAACCCTCCTCCTCACACTCCCCCTGACCCTCCCGTTACCCTCCTCCTCACACTCCCCCTGACCTTCCCGTCCCCCTCCTCCTCACACTCCCCCTGACCCTCCCGTAACCCTCCTCCTCACACTCCCCCTGACCCTCCCATGATCCTCCCCCTGACCCTCCCGTAACCCTCCCCCTCACACTCCCCCTGACCCTCCCCTGATCCTCCCCCTGACCCCCCAACTCACCTAATATATGACTACCATCACGTAACTTCAGTTTTATCATATATTTGCCTCGCTATTTTTCCAGTGGGGAGAAGTGGGGTAGTGGGAGGGAGGGGGGAGGAGGGGGAGTTGGGGGAAGGCTGTTAGTGATACTGTTGTTGTTACTGTTATTTATGCTGTTGTTGTTGTTGTTATTGTTGTTGTTGTTACTGTTGTTTTTGTTACTGTTATTGCTGTTGTTGTTACTGTTCGCACTGTTGTTGTTACTCTTATTACGGTTATTGTTACTGTTGCTGTTTTTACTGTTGCTAATATTGCTGCTGTTATTGTTACTGTTGTTCTTGTTTTAGCTGTTGTTACTGTTTTTGTTATTGCAACTGTTGTTTACTCTCTCTCTCTCTCTCTCTCTCTCTCTCTCTCTCTCTCTCTCTCTCTCTCTCTCTCTCTCTCTCTCTCTCTCTCTCTCTCTCTCTCTCTCTCTCTCTCTCTCTCTCTCTCTCTCTTCAATCTTTTACCATCTTATTCTCTCTTATTTCCCTCTCCAATTAGCGATCTCTCTCTCCCTCTTCCTATCTTCCTTTCTTCCTCTTCCTTTCTTCTCCTCTCTCTCCCCTCTTTCTTTCCCTCTTTCACCAAGCACCGACATTTATCTCTCCCTCCTTATTAACTCCTTCCCAATTAACCATCTCATTAAATTATCTTTCTCCATCCTTATACCACTCTGTATATACACTCTTCTCAGTGCCAGGGGGTGCCAGGGGGTGCCAGGGGGTGCCAGGGGGTGCCAGGGGGTGCCAGGGGGTGCCAAGGGGTGCCAGGGGGTGCCAGGGGGTGTCTGGGAGTGCCAGGTAATGTCTCGGGGTGTCAGGAAGTGCCAGTGGGTGTCTGAGGGTGTCAGAGTGTCTGAGAGTGTCTGGGAGTGTCTGTGCGTGCCATGTAGTGTCTAGGAGCGTCTAGGGGTGCCAAGGAGTGTCTTGGTGTGCCAGAGTATCTGGGTGTACCAGAGAGTGTTTGGGTATACCAGAGAGAGTCTCTGGGTGCCAGGTATACCAGGGAGCATCAGGGAGCGTCTGAGGGTGCCAGTAAGTGCCTAGGAGTGCCAGGGACTGACCGGGAGTGCCAGAGAGTGTATGAGAGTGCCAAGAACTGTCTAAGGGTACCAGGGAGTGTCTAGCAGTGTTTTGGGTGCCATGGAGTGTCTAGGTGTACTAAGCAGTGCCTGGGGAGTGCCAGAGGATGCCAGAGGGTTCCAGGGGTGTCATGGGGTGCCAGAGGGGTGCCAGAAGGTGAAGGGGATGCCTGGCTCCACCCCAAATTTAGCATCACATTTCTCACCCCAGAGAAGGAATCTCCGAGCCATAACTTGATGTTATTGTGGCTCTGCATTGCTGGGGTGGGGGCGGGGGGTTAAGGGGGACTGTGGCTCTTGGACCTTTTGCAGACGTACTCTTCAAGCTGTGTGTGTGTGTGTGTGTGTGTGTGTGTGTGTGTGTGTGTGTGTGTGTGTGTGTGTGTGTGAGTATACTCACCTGTTTGTGGTTGCAGGGGACGAGTCACAGCTCCTGGTCCTTCCTCTTCATTGGCCGCTACTAGGTCCACTCTCTCCCTGCTCCATAAGCTTTACACACACACACACACACACACACACAAACACACACACACACACACACACACACACACACACACACACACACACACACACACACTGTGGTGATCCTGGTGACCTTAACACCTGTACAGAAAAACGTTAATCCAATTTTATATTCCCATAACACCATTAATCCTCTAAATCTCATATATATATATATATATATATATATATATATATATATATATATATATATATATATATATATATATATATATATATATATATATATATATATATATATAAATATATATATATATGTCGTGCCGAATAGGCAGAACTTGCGATCTTGGCTTAAATAGCAACGCTCATCTTGCTATATAGGACAAGTGAAAATTTGTGTATGCAATAATTTCACCAAAATCATTCTGAAACTAACGAAAAAAATATATTTCACTGTGTTTGTTTAGTATTAAATTATTGTAAACAAATCTAAAATATATTTAGTTGGGTTAGGCTAAAATAAATTGTACTTGTTATAATAAGGTTAGGTAAGTTTTCTAAGTTCCTTTTGGTGCAAAATTATAAATTTTTACATTAACATTAATGAAAAAAATATATCTTTAAACGTATAAGAGAAAATTTTAGAAAGGACTTAATTTTAAATGAGTTCTTGCTAATTGACCAGTTTTACATATTCGGCACGACATATATATATATATATACATTACATATATATATATATATATATATATATATATATATATATATATATATATACTATATATATATATATATATATATAGTAGGTTGGTAGACAGCAACCACCCAGGGAAGTACTACCGTCCTGCCAGATAACTGTGAAACAAAAACCTGTAACTGTTTTGCATGATGGTAGGATTGCTGGTTTCTTTTTCTGTCTCATAAACACGCTAGATAACAGGGATATCTTGCTACTCCTACTTACACTTTGGTCACACTTCACAGACACACACATGCATATATATATATATATATAATTACATACATCTAGGTTTTTCTCCTTTTTCTAAATAGCTCTTGTTCTTTTTTTATTTCTTCTATTGTCCATGGGGAAGTGGAAAAGAATCTTTCCTCCGTAAGCCATGCGTGTCGTATGAGGCGACTAAAATGCCGGGAGCAATGGGCTAGTAACCCCTTCTCCTGTATACATTTACTAAAAAAGAGAAGAAGAAAAACTTTATAAAACTGGGATGCTTAAATGTGCGTGGATGTAGTGCGGATGACAAGAAACAGATGATTGCTGATGTTATGAATGAAAAGAAGTTGGATGTCCTGGCTCTAAGCGAAACAAAGCTGAAGGGGGTAGGAGAGTTTCAGTGGGGGGAAATAAATGGGATTAAATCTGGAGTATCTGAGAGAGTTAGAGCAAAGGAAGGGGTAGCAGTAATGTTAAATGATCAGTTATGGAAGGAGAAAAGAGAATATGAATGTGTAAATTCAAGAATTATGTGGATTAAAGTAAAGGTTGGATGCGAGAAGTGGGTCATAATAAGCGTGTATGCACCTGGAGAAGAGAGGAATGCAGAGGAGAGAGAGAGATTTTGGGAGATGTTAAGTGAATGTATAGGAGCCTTTGAACCAAGTGAGAGAGTAATTGTGGTAGGGGACCTGAATGCTAAAGTAGGAGAAACTTTTAGAGAGGGTGTGGTAGGTAAGTTTGGAGTGCCAGGTGTAAATGATAATGGGAGCCCTTTGATTGAACTTTGTATAGAAAGGGGTTTAGTTATAGGTAATACATATTTTAAGAAAAAGAGGATAAATAAGTATACAAGATATGATGTAGGGCGAAATGACAGTAGTTTGTTGGATTATGTATTGGTAGATAAAAGACTGTTGAGTAGACTTCAGGATGTACATGTTTATAGAGGGGCCACAGATATATCAGATCACTTTCTAGTTGTAGCTACACTGAGAGTAAAAGGTAGATGGGATACAAGGAGAATAGAAGCATCAGGGAAGAGAGAGGTGAAGGTTTATAAACTAAAAGAGGAGGCAGTTAGGGTAAGATATAAACAGCTATTGGAGGATAGATGGGCTAATGAGAGCATAGGCAATGGGGTCGAAGAGGTATGGGATAGGATTAAAAATGTAGTGTTAGAGTGTTCAGCAGAAGTTTGTGGTTACAGGAAAGTGGGTGCAGGAGGGAAGAGGAGCGATTGGTGGAATGATGATGTAAAGAGAGTAGTAAGGGAGAAAAAGTTAGCATATGAGAAGTTTTTACAAAGTAGAAGTGATGCAAGGAGGGAAGAGTATATGGAGAAAAAGAGAGAGGTTAAGAGAGTGGTGAAGCAATGTAAAAAGAGAGCAAATGAGAGAGTGGGTGAGATGTTATCAACAAATTTTGTTGAAAATAAGAAAAAGTTTTGGAGTGAGATTAACAAGTTAAGAAAGCCTAGAGAACAAATGGATTTGTCAGTTAAAAATAGGAGAGGAGAGTTATTAAATGGAGAGTTAGAGGTATTGGGAAGATGGAGGGAATATTTTGAGGAATTGTTAAATGTTGATGAAGATAGGGAAGCTGTTATTTCGTGTATAGGGCAAGGAGGAATAACATCTTGTAGGAGTGAGGAAGAGCCAGTTGTGAGTGTGGGGGAAGTTCGTGAGGCAGTAGGTAAAATGAAAGGGGGTAAGGCAGCCGGGATTGATGGGATAAAGATAGAAATGGTAAAAGCAGGTGGGGGATATAGTTTTGGAGTGGTTGGTGCAATTATTTAATAAATGTATGGAAGAGGGTAAGGTACCTAGGGATTGGCAGAGAGCATGCATAGTTCCTTTGTATAAAGGCAAAGGGGATAAAAGAGAGTGCAAAAATTATAGGGGGATAAGTCTGTTGAGTGTACCTGGTAAAGTGTATGGTAGAGTTATAATTGAAAGAATTAAGAGTAAGACGGAGAATAGAATAGCAGATGAACAAGGAGGCTTTAGGAAAGGTAGGGGGTGTGTGGACCAGGTGATTACAGTGAAACATATAAGTGAACAGTATTTAGATAAGGCTAAAGAGGTTTTTGTGGCATTTATGGATTTGGAAAAGGCGTATGATAGGGTGGATAGGGGGGCAATGTGGCAGATGTTGCAAGTGTATGGTGTAGGAGGTAGGTTACTGAAAGCAGTGAAGAGTTTTTACGAGGATAGTGAGGCTCAAGTTAGAGTATGTAGGAAAGAGGGAAATTTTTTCCCAGTAAAAGTAGGCCTTAGACAAGGATGTGTGATGTCACCGTGGTTGTTTAATATATTTATAGATGAGGTTGTAAGAGAAGTAAATGCGAGGGTCTTGGCAAGAGGCGTGGAGTTAAAAGATAAAGAATCACACACAAAGTGGGAGTTGTCACAGCTGCTCTTTGCTGATGACACTGTGCTCTTGGGAGATTCTGAAGAGAAGCTGCAGAGATTGGTGGATGAATTTGGTAGGGTGTGCAAAAGAAGAAAATTAAAGATGAATACAGGAAAGAGTAAGGTTATGAGGATAACAAAAAGATTAGGTGATGAAAGATTGAATATCAGATTGGAGGGAGAGAGTATGGAGGAGGTGAACGTATTCAGATATTTGGGAGTGGACGTGTCAGCGGATGGGTCTATGAAAGATGAGGTGAATCATAGAACTGATGAGGGAAAAAGAGTGAGTGGTGCACTTAGGAGTCTGTGGAGACAAAGTACTTTGTCCTTGGAGGCAAAGAGGGGAATGTATGAGAGTATAGCTTTACCAACGCTCTTATATGGGTGTGAAGCGTGGGTGATGAATGTTGCAGCGAGGAGAAGGCTGGAGGCAGTGGAGATGTCATGTCTGAGGGCAATGTGTGGTGTGAATATAATGCAGAGAATTCGTAGTTTGGAAGTTAGGAGGAGGTGCGGGATTACCAAAACTGTTGTCCAGAGGGCTGAGGAAGGGTTGTTGAGGTGGTTCGGACATGTAGAGAGAATGGAGCGAAACAGAATGACTTCAAGAGTGTATCAGTCTGTAGTGGAAGGAAGGCGGGGTAGGGGTCGGCCTAGGAAGGGTTGGAGGGAGGGGGTAAAGGAGGTTTTGTGTGCGAGGGGCTTGGACTTCCAGCAGGCATGCATGAGCGTGTTTGATAGGAGTGAATGGAGACAAATGGTTTTTAATACTTGAGGTGCTGTTGGAGTGTGAGCAAAGTAACATTTATGAAGGGATTCAGGGAAACCGGCAGGCCGGACTTGAGTCCTGGAGATGGGAAGTACAGTGCCTGCACTCTGAAGGAGGGGTGTTAATGTTGCAGTTTAAAAACTGTAGTGTAAAGCACCCTTCTGGAAAGACAGTGATGGAGTGAATGATGGTGAAAGTTTTTCTTTTTCGGGCCACCCTGCCTTGGTGGGAATCGGCCAGTGTGATAATAAAAATAAAAAAAAATATATATATATAGCCAGAGATCAGTGTTTGTGTATATTTCGCATGCTCTCGCGAATTCCTTGCATTGTTCAAATCTCTGGTAAGGCTGATGCATGCAGGGGATGAGATGAAAAGGTGTAAGCCTTCTCCCTGAAAGCTGGCTGCCTTGGATCAAACGTGTAGCGCATGCTACACGCCAAGGTATTGTCCAGTGTGGGTACATTCGTAAAGCACTGCGTACCATGTCCTAAGGTTCCTAGGTTCGAGTCTCCTTCAGCCAGAGATCAGTGTTTGTGTATATTTCACATGCTCTCGCGAATTCCTTGCATATATATATATATATATATATATATATATATATATATATATATATATATATATATATATATATATATATATATATATATATATATATATATATATATATATATATATATATATATATATATATATATATATATATATATATATATATATATATATATATATATATATATATTTATTTATTTATTTAATTATTTATTTATTGTGAGCAAACTTTACTGAGTCGGGTGGGCGAGGGTCGAGCCCTAGCTCTTGGCCCCACTGTGGGGTGATCTCTGAAAATCACTAGGTCTCCATAGATCATGACTTTATATATGAAATACAAGAAAATATGTATGTATATATGTATGCATGTGTGTATGTATGTGTAGAAATGTATTTGTGAGAAGATAATTGATGAGAGAGAGAGAGAGAGAGAGCTCACAAAAAACTCTTGCCATAGTAATTAAAGAACCAGTGGAGTTCACTGGGAGAACCAATCACAATCAAGAGCCTCGGGTATCGCGGGTTCCCATTGGCTGTCTGTCTGGATGACAGCTAAAAAACTCTCAGCTTAATCAAGACCTGGAAATATTAAAGCAAGCTTGTGTGTGTGTGTGTGTGTGCGTGTGTGTGTGTGTGTGTGTGTGTGTGTGTGTGTGTGTGTGTGTGTGTGTGTGTGTGTGTGTGTGTGTGTGTGTGTGTGTGTGGTGTGTGTGTGTGTGTATGTTGTGTGTGTGTGTGTGTGTGTGCGTGTGTGTGTGTGTGTGTGTGTGTGTGTGTGTGTGTGTGTGTGTGTGTGTGTGTGTGTGTGTGTGTGTGTGCTGTGTGTGTGTGCTGTACTCACCTAGTTGTACTCACCTAGTTGAGGTTGCGGGGGTCGAGTCCAAGCTCCTGGCCCCGCCTCTTCACTGGTCGCTACTAGGTCACTCTCCCTGAGCCGTGAGCTTTATCATACCTCTGCTTAAAGCTATGTATGGATCCTGCCTCCACTACATCGCTTCCCAAACTATTCCACTTACTGACTACTCTGTGGCTGAAGAAATACTTCCTAACATCCCTGTGATTCATCTGTGTCTTCAGCTTCCAACTGTGTCCCCTTGTTACTGTGTCCAATCTCTGGAACATCCTGTCTTTGTCCACCTTGTCAATTCCTCTCAGTATTTTGTATGTCGTTATCATGTCCCCCCTATCTCTCCTGTCCTCCAGTGTCGTCAGGTTGATTTCCCTTAACCTCTCCTCGTAGGACATACCTCTTAGCTCTGGGACTAGTCTTGTGTGTGTGTGTATGTGTGTGTGTGTGTGTGTGTGTATGTGCGTGTGTGTTGTGTGTGTGTGTGTGTTTGTTTGTGAATATGTGTGTGTGTGTGTGTGTGTGTGCGTGAGTGTTGTGTGTGTGTGTTTGTGTGTGTGTGTGTGTGTGTGTTTGTGTGTTAGTTACCATTTGGTCCCAGGCACATGTCGATTAGACACTAGGCCTGTTGTATGTGCATGCATGTGTATGTATGTGTGTGTGTGCGTGTGTGTACTCACCTTGTTATACTCACCTAGTTGAGGTTGCAGGGGTCGATCCGTAGCTCCTGGCACCGCCTCTTCACTGGTCGCTCCTAGATCACTCTCCCTTTATCATACCTCTGCTTAAATCTATGTATTGATCCTGCCTCCACTACATCGCTTCCCAAACTATTCCACTTCCTGTGTCTTCAACTTCAAACTGTGTCCCCTTGTTGCTGTGTCACATCTCTGGAACATCCTGTCTTTGTCCAACTTGTCAATTCCTCTCAATATTTTGTATGTCGTTATCATGTCCCCCCTATCTCTCCTGTCCTCCAGTGTCGTCAGGTTGATTTCCTTTAACCTCTCCTCGTAGGACATACCCCTTAGCTCTGGGACAAGTCTTGTTGCAAACCTTTACACTTTTTCTAGTTTCTTTACGTGCTTGGCTAGGTGTAGGTTCCAAACTGGTGCCGCATACTCCAATATGGGCCTAACGTACACGGTGTACAGGGTCCTGAACGATTCCTTATTAAGATGTCGGAATGCTGTTCTGAGGTTTGCTAGGCGCCCATATGCTGCAGCAGTTATTTGGTTGATGTGCGCTTCAGGAGATGTGCCTGGTGTTATATTCACCCCAAGATCTTTTTTCTTGAGTGAGGTTTGTAGTCTCTGGCCTCCTAGACTGTATTCCGTCTACGGTCTTCTTTGCCCTTCCCCAATCTTCATGACTTTGCACTTGGTGGGATTGAACTCCAGGAGCCAATTGCTGGACCAGGTCTGCAGCCTGTCCAGATCCCTTTGTAGTTCTGCCTGGTCTTCGGTTGAATGAAATCTTCTCATCAACTTCACGTCATCTGCAAACAGGAGTCTATTCCTTCCGTCATGTCGTTCGCAAATACCAGAAACAGCACTGGTCCTAGGACTGACCCCTGTGGGACCCCGCTAGTCACAGGTGCCCACTCTGACACCTCGCCACATACCATAACTCGATGCTGTCTTCCTGACAAGTATTCCCTGATCCATTGTAGTGTCTTCCCTGTTATCCCTGCCTGGTCCTCCAGTTTTTGCACTAATCTCTTGTGTGGAACTATGTCAAACGCCTTCTTGCAGTCCAAGAAAATGCAATCCATCCACCCCTTTCTCTCTTGTCTTACTGCTGTCACCCTGTCATAGAACTCCAGTAGGTTTATGACACGGGATTTCCCGTCCCTGAAACCATGTTGGCTGCTGTTAATGAGATCATTCCTTTCTAGGTGTCCTAACACTCTTCCCCTGATAATCTTCTCCATGACTTTGCATATTTAACTACAGACCAGTGACACTGGTCTGTAGTTTAGTGCTTCATGTCTGTCTTCTTCTTTAAAGATTGGGACTACATTTGCTGTCTTCCAAGCCTTAGGCAATCTCCCTGCTTCGATAGGTGTATTGAATATTGTTGTTAGGGGTACACATAGCGCCTCTGCTCCCTCTCTCAAGACCCATGGAGAGATGTTGTCCGGCCCCATTGTCTTTGAGGTATCTAGCTCACTCAGAAGCCTCTTCAGTTCTTCCTTGGTTGTGTGTCCAGTGGTGTACCCCACCTCTTTCTGGAGCCCGTTCTGTCTCCTCTGTGAACACTTCTTTGAATCTCTTGTTGAGTTCCTCACATACTTCACTGTCATTTCTTGTTATCTCTCCTCCTTCCTTCCTTAGCCTGATTACCTGGTCCTTGACTGTTGTTTTCCTCGTGATGTGGCTGTATAACAGCTTCGGGTCAGATATGGCTTTCGCTGCTATGTCGTTTTCATATTGTCGTTGGGCCTCCCTTCTTATCTGTGCTTATTCATTTCTGGCTCTACGACTGCTCTCCTTATTCTCATGGGTTCTTTGCCTTCTATACTTCTTCCATTCCCTAGCACACTTGGTTTTTGCCTGCCTGCACCTTTGGGTGAACCATGGGCTCATCCTGGCTTTTTCATTATTCTTGTTACCCTTGGGTACAAACCTCTCCTCAGCCTCCTTGCACATTGTTGCATCATATTCCATCATCTCATAAACTGGCTTCCCTTCCAGTTCTCTGTCTCACTGAATCCCTTTCAGGAAGTTCCTCATTCCCGTGTAGTCTCCTTTCTTGTAGTTTGGCTTCATTCGTCCTGGCCTTCCTGCTTCTCCCTCCACTTGTAGCTCTACTTTGTATTCGAAGCTTAAAACCACATGATCGCTGGCCCCAAGGGGTCTTTCATATGTGATGTCCTCAATATCTGCACTACTCAAGATGAATACTAAGTCAAGTCTTGCTGGTTCATCCTCTCCTCTCTCTCTTGTAGTGTCTCTTACGTGTTGGTACACGAAGTTTTCCAGTACCACCTCCATCATCTTAGCCCTCCATGTATCTTGGCCCCCATGTGGCTGCAAGTTCTCCCAATCTATTTCCTTGTGGTTAATGTCGCCGATGATCGCTCTATTGCTCTCATTATACTCTTGCTTGGACTCCTGCTGTTCTGTGGTGGGTTATACATCAGTGCAATTACCACTTTGCGATTACATAGCGTTACCGCTATGTAATCGCTTGGTTCGCCGCTGTCTCCTTTCTCCAGCTCATCAAAATTTCATAGGTTTTTGATCAGCAGTGCCACTCCTCCACTTCCTGCTGTTCCCTCCGTCTTTCCTCAAGATCTGGTGTCCCGTTGGAAAGATGGTATCTGTTATCATACCTGTAAGTTTGGTTTCTGTGAGAGTTATGATGTCTGGTGATGCCTCTCTGACTCTTTCGTGCCACTTATCCCATTTATTTATTCCATTAGTGTTTGTGTACCATACCTTCAGTTTCCTCTCCAATACTGTGGTTTGGGGGGTCTGTGAGGGTGGGAGACCTGGTAGCGTACTGTGGGATTCTATAGCTGGGTGTTGGGTGGAAGCTGTGAGTATGGATTGTAGTTTGTGTTGGGATGGTGTGATAGGTTGTGGGGTTCTGTGTGTGCTTGCTCTTGTTGCTCTGTCTTGTGTGTGTGTGTGTGTTTGTTGTGTGTGTTGTGTGTGTGTGTGTGTACTCACCTATTTGTACTCACCTATTTGTGGATGCAGGGGTCGAGTCATAGCTCCTGGCCCCGCCTCTTCGCTGATTGCTACTAGGACCTCTCTCTTCCTGCCCCATGAGGTTTATCATACCTCGCCTTAAAACTATGTATGGTTCCCGCCTCCACTACGTCATTTTCTAGGCTATTCCACGGCCTGACTACTCTATGATTGAAGAAATACTTCCTAACATCCCTTTGATTCATCTGAGTCTTCAACTTCCAATTGTGACCTCTTGTGTCTGTGTCCCTTCTCTGGAACATCCCGTCTTTGTCCACCTTGTCTATTCCATGCAGTATTTTATATGTCGTTATCATGTCTCCCCTGACCCTCCTGTCCTCCAGTGTCGTCAGGCCGATTTCCCTCAACCCGTAGCTCTGGGCCTAGTCTTGTTGCAAACCTTTGCACTTTCTCTAATTTCTTGACGTGGTTGACTAGGTGTGGATTCCAAACTGGTGCTGCATACTCCAGTATGGGCCTGACGTAAATGGTATACAGAGTCTTGAACGAATCCTTACTGAAGTATCGGAACGCTATCCGTAGGTTTGCCAGGCGCCCGTATGCTGCAGCAGTTATCTGATTGATGTGCGCTTCAGGAGATATACTCGGTGTTATATTCACCCCCAGATCTTTTTCCTTGAGTGAGGTTTGCAGTCTTTGGCCATCTAAACTATATTGTGTCTGCGGTCTACTTTGCCCTTCCCCAATCTTCATGACTTTGCATTTGACAGGGTAAACTCAAGGAGCCAGTTTCTGGACCACGCTTCCAGCCTGTCCAGGTCTCTTTATAGTCCTACCTGATCCTCATCCGATTTGATTCTTCTCATTAACTTCACATCATCTGCAAACAAGGACACTTCTGAGTCTATCCCTTCCGTTTGTCGTTCACATATACCAAGAACAACACAGGTCCTAGGACTGACCCCTGTGGAACCCCGCTTGTCACAGGCGCCCACTCTGACACCTCGTCATGTACCATGACTCGTTGTTGCCTCCCTGTCAGGTATTCTCTGATCCATTGCAGTGCCTTTCCTGTTATGTGTGCCTGATCCTCTAGCTTTTGCAGTAACCTCTTGTGAGGAACTGTGTCGAAGGCCTTCTTGCAGTCCAAAAAAATGCAGTCGATCCACCTCTCTCTCTCTTGTCTTACTTCTGTCACCTTGTCATAAAACTCTAGTAGGTTTGTGACACCCAATTTTCCTTCCCTGAAACCGTGCTGGTTGTTAATTATACACTTGTTTCTTTCCAGGTGCTCCACCACTCTCCTCCTGATGATTTTCTCCATGACCTTGCATACTATACACGTTAGTGATACAGGTCTGTAGTTTAGTGCCTCATGTCTGTCTCCCTTTTTAAAAATTGGGACTACATTTCCCATCTTCCATACCTCTGCTCTCTCTTTAAGGAACCACAGAGAGATGTTGTCTGATCCCACCGCCTTTGAGGTGTCAAGTTCGCATAGCAGCTTCTTCACTTCCTCCTTGGTTATATGTACCTCATCCAGCACTTGCTGGTGTACCCCCCTTTTCTGATTTCCTGGAGTCCTACTTGTTTCCACTCTAAATACTTCTTTAAATCTCGTGTTGAGCTCCTGACATACCTCTCGGTCTTTTCTTGTGAATTCCCCATCACCCTTCCTCAGTCTGATTACCTGGTCCTTGACTGTTGTTTTCCTCCTGATGTGGCTGTACAACAGCTTTGGGTCAGTCTTGACTTTCGATGCTATGTCATTTTCATATTGTCGCTGAGCCTCCCTTCTTATCTGTGCATATTCGTTTCTGGCTCTTCGGCTAATCTCTTTATTTTCCTGAGTGTGTGTGTGTGTGTGTGTGTGTGTGTGTGTATACTCACCTATTTGTGGTTGCAGGGGTCGAGTCATAGCTCCTGGCCCCGCCTCTTCACTGATTGCTACTAGGTCCTCTCTCTCCCTGCTACATGAGCTTTATCATACCTCGCCTTAAAACTATGTATGGTTCCCGCCTCCACTACTTCACTTTCTAGACTATTCCACGACTTGACTACTCTATGACTGAAGAAATACTTCCTAACATCCCTTTGATTCATCTGAGTCTTCAACTTCCAATTGTGACCTCTTGTGTATGTGTCCCATCTCTGGAACATCCTGTCTTTGTCCACCGTGTCTATTCTGCGCAGTATTTTATATGTCGTTATCATGTCTCCCCTGACCCTCCTGGCCTCCAGTGTCGTCAGGCCGATTTCCCTCAACCTTTCTTCGTACGACAATCCCCGTAGCTCTGGTACTAGTCTTGTTGCAAACCTTTGCACTTTCTCTAATTTCTTGACGTGCTTGACTAGGTGTGGATTCCAAACTGGTGCTGCATACTACAGTATGGGCCTGACGTAAATGGTATACAGTGTCTTGAACGACTCCTTATTGAGGTATCGGAACGCTATCCGTAGGTTTGCCAGGCGCCCGTATGCTGCAGCAGTTATCTGATTTATGTGCGCCTCAGGAGATATGCTCGGTGTTATACTCACCCCCAGATCTTTTTCCTTGAGTGAGGTTTGCAGTCTTTGGCCATCTAAACTATATTGTGTCTGCGGTCTTCTTTGCCCTTCCCCAATCTTCATGACTTTGCATTTGGCAGGGTTAAACTCAAGGAGCCAGTTTCTGGACCAGGCTTGTAGCCTGTCCAGGTCTCTTTGTAGTTCTGCCTGATCCTCATCCGATTTGATTCTTCTCATTAACTTCACATCATCTGCAAACAAGGACACTTCTGAGTCTATCCCTTCCGTTATGTCGTTCACATATACCAAGAACAGCACAGGTCCTAGGACTGACCCCTGTGGAACCCCGCTTGTCACAAGCACCCACTCTGACACCTCGTCACGTACCATGACTCGTTGTTGCCTCCCTGTCAGGTATTCTCTGATCCACTGCAGTGCCTTTCCTGTTATGTGTGCCTGATCTTCTAGCTTTTTCAGTAACCTCTTGTGAGGAACTGTGTCGAAGGCCTTTTTGCAGTCCAAAAAAATGCAGTCGATCCACCCCTCTCTCTCTTGTCTTACTTCTGTCACCTTGTCATAAAACTCTAGTGTGTGTGTGTGTGTGTGTGTGTGTGTGTGTGTGTGTGTGTGTGTGTGTGTGTGTGTGTGTGTGCGTGTGTGTGTGTGTGTTGTGTGTGTTTGTGTGTGTGTGTGTGTGTGTGTGTGTGTGTGTGTGTGTGTGTGTTGTGTGTGTGTGTGTTGTGTGTGTGTGTTGTATGTGCTGTGTGTGTATGTGTGTGTGTGTGTGAGAGTGTGTGTGTGTGCGTGCGTGTGTGTGTGTTTGTTGGGTGTGTATGTGTGTGTGTGTGTGTGTGTGTTGTGTGTGTATGTGTTGTGTGTGTGTGGGTGTGTGTGTGTACTCACCTGATTGTGGTTGCAGGGGTCGAGACTCAGCTCCTGGCCCCGCCTCTTCACTGATCGCTACTGGATCCTCTCTCTCTCTGCTTCCTGAGCTTTGTCATACCTCTTCTTAAAACTATGCATGGTTCCTGCCTCCACTACTTCACTTGCTAGGCTTTTCCACTTGCTGACAACTCTATGACTGAAGAAATACTTCCTAACGTCCCTGTGACTCGTCTGAGTCTTCAGCTTCCAGTTGTGACCCCTTGTCCCTGTGTCCCCTCTCTGGAACTTCCTATCTCTGTCCACCTTGTCTATTCCCCGCAGCATCTTGTATGTCGTTATCATGTCTCCCCTGACCCTTCTGTCCTCCAGTGTCGTCAGTCCGATTTCCCTTAACCTATCCTCGTACGACATTCCCTTGAGCTCTGGGACTAGCCTTGTTGCAAACCTTTGTACTTTCTCTAACTTCTTGACGTGCTCGACCAGGTGTGGGTTCCAGACTGGTGCTGCATACTCCAGTATGGGCCTAACGTGCACAGTGTACAGTGTCTTGAACGATTCCTTAATAAGGTATCGGAACGCTATTCTCAGGTTTGCCAGGCGCCCGTATGCTGCAGAGGTTATTTGGTTGATGTGTGCCTCCGGTGATGTGCTTGGAGTTATGGTCACCCGAAGGTCTTTCTCCCTGAGTGTGGTCTGTAGTCTTTGTCCACCTAGCCTATACTCTGTCTGCGGTCTTCTTTGCCCCTCCCCAATCTTCACGACTTTGCATTTGGCTGGATTAAATTCGAGAAGCCAGTTACTGGACCACATGTCCAGCCTGTCCAGGTCTCTTTGCAGTCCTGCCTCATCCTCGTCTGATTTAATTCTTCTCATCAACTTCACGTCATCTGCGAACAGGGACACTTCAGAGTCTATTCCTTCCATCATGTCGTTCACATATATCAAAAATAGCACTGGTCCTAGAACTGACCCCTGTGGGTCCCCGCTCGTAACAGGCGCCCACTGTGATACCTCTTCACGTACCATGACTCGTTGCTGCCTCTCTGTCAGGTATTCCCTTATCCATTGCAGTGCCCTCCCCTTTACATGCGCCTGATCCTCCAGCTTCTGCATTAATCTCTCTCTCGTGACTTACTTCTGTTACCTTGTCATAAAGCTCCAGGAGGTTTGTGATACAAGATTTGCCTTCCATGAACCCATGCTGGTTTTCATTTATAATCTTGTTCCTTTCCAGGTGTTCGACCACTCTCCTCCTGATAATCTTCTCCATGACTTTGCACACAATACATGTCAGAGACACAGGTCTGTAGTTTAGTGCCTCTTCTCAGTTTCCTTTCTTAAATGTGGGGACTACATTAGGTGTCTTCCATTTCTAAGGTAGTTGCCCAGTTTCAAGGGATGTGTTGAAGATTGTGGTTAGAGGCACGCACAGCATCTCTGCTCCTTCTCTAAGGACCCATGGGGAGATGTTGTCCGGTCCCATCGCCTTTGAGGTGTCAAGGTCACTTAAGAGCTTCTTCACCTCCTCCTCAGTTGTTCGTATGTCATCCAACACTTGTTGGTATATTCCCTCTTGATGTTCCCTTCTGTGCTGTCTTCCCACAGCCCTTCCTGTCTCTACTGTAAAAACTTCCTTAAATCTCCTGTTCAGCTCCTCACATACCTCCTGATCATTTCTTGTGAGTTCTCCACCTTCTGTCCTTAATCTGATCACCTGGTCTTTGACTGTTGTCTTCCTCCTGATGTGGCTATACAACAGTTTCGGGTCACTCTTGATTCTCGATGCTATGTCATTTTCATACTGTCGTTGGGCCTCCCTCCTTACCTGTGCGTACTCATTCCTGGCTCTGCGACTGATCTCCCTATTTTCGTGTGTTCTCTGCCTTCTGTACTTTTTCCATTTCTATTGCATTTTGTTTTTGCCTCCTTACACCGTCGGGTAAACCAGGGGCTCGTTCTGGTCTTCCCGTTGTTACTGATACCCTTGGGAATAAACCTTTCCACTGCCTCCTTGCATTTTGTTGTTACATATTCCATCATTTCATTTACTGGCTTTCCTGCCAGTTCTCTGTCCCACTGGACCTCCCGCAGGAAGTTCTTCAACCCTATGTAGTCCCCTCTTTTATAGTCAGGCTTTTCCCATTCAACTCCTGTTATTTTCTCCACTTGCAGCTCTATGTATTCAAAGCACAGAACCACGTGGTCGCTGTTACAAAAAACGCGATTCTAAAAGCTTAGAGATCTCCAGTGAATACTAGAAAGGACTGCCCTTCTAGCATCCAGCCTGTTACTGGATTTTCGTAACAAGTAGTCAGTATCCTTGTCCAATTATCCATTAAAATTCAGTATTATTCAATAGTGCTTCAGGATTACAACTGGTAGACTACTAACTAGAGAAATTAAAATTTAATAAATTTATTAATCATTAAGTTGTCTAGAGGTATAATATCAAATTAAATTAAATTAATCACAGTAATCAAAATAATACCACATCTCTCGAGTTCAATATTATTGTGCTGAAAGCACATATCACATTTATAATTCTTAAGTACCTTCTGGTACATTAACATTTAATAAGATATTACAAATATGTACAAGTAAGTGTGTATGTGTGTAAGTGCTCTAAGTAGTTCGCTATGTCTCACGACTCGACTAGACTTAAACAAGTGACTGACAAAGTCCTCTAATAAACTAACTTCTTGACCGACTGGCAACCAGAACAGTCTGCTTGAACAATGAAAAGAATGCTAAGCCCAATAGCCATATAACAAGCGACTGCGACACAATCAGGATCAAGGAGATAATATAACGACACTAAGTAGGGACCATCAGCAGATCCTCCACAAAAGTTACAAAACTCCCATACTACTGAATCTAAGTTCAGCATAGGAAAAACCCTGACTGTGACAATACACAGAAACAAGTACAAATTAGGTCATAAGCTACAGCTTGGGACCTGAGATGCTCAGAGTGTCTATGTGACACACAACCTCAGTACAACGTCGAAAATCACTAAGTCTATACAATGTTCTGTGAACAGAGTTCTACAGAACTAACAAGAATAATGAGACAGACAATCTGTCCAACCACCAAGCGAGTCTCGAGCAGACTGAATACTTCACGAGAGGTGAGGACACCCTCCCCCCTCGATCACGTGATAGCCCCGTGGACAGCACAGCTCAGAAGCCGGCAGTATAACGAGCGACAAGCGATAATTACAGTAGTTTGACAATCAAGACTTGAACTGAGCACATATTATGTACATCCTAACAACATAAGTCAAATAAGAATATAAAGCAATATATTTACGATTTAGCTATTATCGCAAATATAAGCAATATAAAATTATATGAAAAGATAATATACATTATATATATACATAATAATCATTGTAACCCATTCAGGGGTTGCAACACCCCCCGTCCCCCCCCAACACGACAGACGGTCGCACTAGGAGTTGCATTAATGTCTTTCACATTATTTCTGATTACTCATATCAATACAATTTAAGAAAAATATTAATCAAAGTCACTCTTGTGCCAAGCACCTCTACAATTTCACAGCATCCGTCACTAGGATATGCCCCTAGTACAAGGCAGTACACTGTATCGTATCTCTGCATACTCGTGGTTATATGCATCAGTGTAGAGACAGGATAGCGTAGACGAGCAGGGCACTGAGGCTCGATCATAGTAGAGGAGACTGCATTCCACTCTTAAGTAGTGGTTGTGGAATGCGAGGCAGTATGAACATCTGAGTATGAAACAGCTTAAGTTGTGTAGTGAGGGGGGGGGTCTGCGACAGGACAGTGTTGCATCACGCAGTACATCACCCACACCACACTACCCACTCAACACTCAGCTTGTCTCCTCCTCACACAACAATACTGTGAATACATAAATATAATAATTAGACATGACATGAGTATATATAGTTAATATGGGCTGGAGGGATTAAGTTACTTTACTGAATTTGACATAGCAAGTAACAAAAGGTATTTGGGCATTAAAATTACGTTAATTTAATGTAACTGATAATTATTAAGGACGTGACAGAGCGTCAGCAATTACATTACAATGACCACTTATGTGTTTTATACTAATAGAATAAGGTTGGATTCTGAGAGCCCACCTCATGATCCTAGCATTTTTACTTTTCATGGTGTTAATATAAGTGAGTGGATTGTGGTCTGAAAAAACGTTAATTTTAAATGGGGAAGTGCCCAAATACACGTCAAAATGTTCCAAGGACACCACAAGAGCTAGAGCCTCTTTCTCAATAGTGGCATAATTTTTCTGGTGTCGTTTAAGCTTAGATGAATAGTAACATATAGGATGGAGAATGTCAGTGGATGTTGACTGTTGGAGCAGCACAGCGCCCACTGCATAACCACTCGCATCTATATGTAAAAAGAAGGGAAGATTGAAATTAGGACTCTTCAACACAGGAGCAGAGGATAGCAAGCGCTTCAACCTTTTGAACGAGTCTGAACAATCTCTAGTCCAGTTGAACTGAACTTTGCTACTAGAGCTCATAGTGAGAGGTGTAGGTGGAGGTGTGTGTGCTGGCTTGCCTGTCACTTGACACACGTGGCAATGTCGCACATGAACAGCAACTGTTTCCTTCATCTTTGGCCAAGTAAAATGTTTTGCCAGTTTACCGAGTGTCTTCTTGACACCCAAATGTCCTCCTATGGGACTATTGTGAGCAAAATCAATGGCTTGTTCACGAAATGCAACTGGTAACACTACGAAATGCTTGACTGTGGTGGAAACACTATCAGCTGACAACTTACATGTATTTTTCTCCATCAGTACACCATTACTATAATAGTAACAATTATCGAGATCCTTTGCTTCACTCTCAGTAACTGCTATATCTCAGTTTTTCCAGTGACTGATCAACAAACTGATCCTTGATTAAATCATCATGAGTAAGAAATTTAACGTCAGTTGTATCTTGACTAGGTTGATGACCGGGGAGAGTTAGTGTTAATGACCCTGGGTGCAGAGCATCACTAAACAACATATTGAAGCCCAAATCATTGTCATCCACTAACTCAACAGGAGACAAGGATGGTTGTTGAATCTTTGACATAGCTCTAGTAATTGCGCTGAGAGGAAATAAAATAGGCTTCTCTCTACAAGCTTCAATGGCATAATTATCATCAGTGTTATTATCAATCACAAGTGGTTCTTTACATATACCAGCATGAAGGATATCGTTCCCTATCAACAAGTCCACTGACCTGATAGGAAATACACCACTGGATATACCCACTGAAATATAACCAGTATAATAGCTTGACTCAATATACTTTGTGCAGAGGCACTTTTATAACAGCCCCTCCATAGGCTTCTAACAATACATCTATCTTGCAATAGGTATCGTCAGTTATGGGCAGTACATCTTCTCTTAATAAGATGAGATAACTGCCAGTGTCTCTGAAAGAAATTATCTCAGTTAGATGTGATTCGTCAAATCCTACTTTATCTCTCGAAAAGTAAGGACTCATCGCTGAACGAATCTTTTCATTAGATACACTTTCTGATGCTAGTCATCTATCCTGAGTAACATTATCTAAAACAGTAGGATCAGAGGTATTACTAGGATTTTGGTGCCTTTGTTGCTCGGAAGAGGATACGACTTGAGTGGGGGCGCCAGCCGCATGACTGCTTCTCGTATCTCTTTCTTATTTATAGCAATACTCTCTAGCATGTCCTTTTCTGTTACAATAGGTACATTTAACTTTCTTCTTCTCGATATCAGATTTCTGTCTAGCCACAGAGACAGATTCAGGATTGTGAGTTTTCCTGGTAAAGGTACGAGAAGTTACAGTAGCAGGTACATCAGGCCGGCAATGAGCAGCTGATTTAGGTTGCCAACTTCTAAGACAATCTTTAGTTACCTTGTTTCTTTGTGTTTTAGTACGTACAAGTTTGTGCGAAATCTCGTAATTGTCTGCTAATGCTGCAGTTTCCAGAATATCTGAGGTAGTATGATCGATCAGATATTCTTGTATGTCAGCAGGCATACAGTTGTTAAACTCTTCATGTAGTAACAACTGAACAAGACTGTCGTAGTTGTTAAACTTGGCAGACCTACACCACCTCTGAAATGCAACTTTTTTCTCACGAGAAAACTCTACACAAGTTTGATCTTGTCGTCGTTGTAACGTACGAAATGCTCTTTGATAACTTACAGGTAACAAGTTATACGTCTCTTGAATTGTTTGTTTGACAGCATCATAACTAATGTACTTGGTAAATGGCAAAGCTGCAGTACAGGTTTGAGCTCTTACCGTCAAAGCAGTATGCAACAATGTTGCCCAGTGCTTACGTGGCCAGTTCATAGCACGTGCCTGGTTCTCAAACACATCAAAATATGTGTCTAAGTCACTTTCAAAAAACTTAGAAACCATGGATGCAGCTTTCTGCACATTAAATGTGTCCTGTGATCTATCAGTCTGTTGTCTTCCCAGACGAACATTTTCTCTTTGGAAATCTTCTTCGTTCAATCTCCTCTGTGCCTCTATTTGTGCAGTCTGCAACATAATGACGCGTTCAAACCTCTCAAACTGTTCCTGAGAGATACGACCAGCAGGTAATGGAGGAGTAGGGAAATTAACATGGTCTGGACGGTCCTTAGGTCGGGCACTTCGTCCAGCCATCTCTAGAGTGTCTAGATCTGGTCTAGGATAAGTAGATACAGGTGTAGCATACACAGTACTAGCGTGAGGCTTAGTCATAACAGCTATACTCTGTACTAATGTGTCAGTGAAGGAAGGAGCGAGCGAGAACTGATCTACACTAGGCTCAGACACTAGGCTCACTTCTGCTCTAGTTGCTCTTTCATCTTCATCAAATAAAGTCATACTTCCTAATAGTGACACTAGGCTTTCTGAATCTGAATCATAATCAGACATCTCTGTATGAGCAGGAAACAATGTATCTTTAATGCTCTGACAGTTTCAGCTGTGTAATTCCTGTTATACATCACACCGAGATACTTGGCTACTTGCCAACACGTCTGAAGTTTTAATGTACATAACTCAGACAAAGTCAGAGTATCAATTAACTGTTTCACTATGGCATACATCACGAAAATAATTGTACTACGAGAGAGTGATTATGGGAAACTATAATCCTAATAGGAATTTTAGTGTTAGTTGTCTTAGAGTTAGAACTCATAAACAGTATTTCCATCTCCTTGGATCAAGAGACTCAGTCAAGTACATACATCCACCTCGTATGTTGTACAAGACTAAACTCAAAGTCTTCAGATTAGGAAAGTACTCAAAGTGTTTGATCATAGAAGTACTAGTATGTCAAACTGGACAATTTCTCCAACACCTTGGATCAAGAGCATCCCGGACAGGCCCCCATTTGTTACAAAAAATGCGATTCTAAAAGCTTAGAGATCTCCAGTGAATACTAGAAAGGACTGCCCTTCTAGCATCCAGCCTGTTACTGGGTTTTCGTAACAAGTAGTCAGTATCCTTGTCCAATTATCCATTAAAATTCAGTATTATTCAATAGTGCTTCAGGATTACAACTGGTGGGCTACTAACTAGAGAAATTAAAATTTAATAAATTTATTAATCATTAAGTTGTCTAGAGGTATATTATCAAATTAAATTAAATTAATCACAGTAATCAAAATAATATCACATCTCTCGAGTTCAATATTATTGTGCTGAAAGCACATATCACATTTATAATTCTTAAGTACTTTCTGGTACATTAACATTTAATAAGATATTGCAAATATGTACAAGTAAGTGTGTATGTGTGTAAGTGCTCTAAGTAGTTCGCTATGTCTCACGACTCGACTAGACTTAAACAAGTGACTGACAAAGTCCTCTAATAAACTAACTTCTTGACCGACTGGCAACCAGAACAGTCTGCTTGAACAATGAAAAGAATGCTAAGCCCAATAGCCATATAACAAGCGACTGCGACACAATCAGGATCAAGGAGATAATATAACGACACTAAGTAGGGACCATCAGCAGATCCTCCACAAAAGTTACAAAACTCCCATACTACTGAATCTAAGATCAGCACAGGAAAAACCCTGACTGTGACAATACACAGAAACCAGTACAAATTAGGTCATAAGCTACAGCTCGGGACCTGAGATGCTCAGAGTGTCTATGTGACACACAACCTCAGTACAACGTCGAAAATCACTAAGTCTATACAATGTTCTGTGAACAGAGTTCTACAGAACTAACAAGAATAATGAGACAGACAATCTGTCCAACCACCAAGCGAGTCTCGAGCAGACTGAATACTTCACGAGAGGTGAGGACACCCTCCCCCCTCGATCACGTGATAGCCCCGTGGACAGCACAGCTCAGAAGCCGGCAGTATAACGAGCAACAAGCGATAATTACAGTAGTTTGACAATCAAGACTTGAACTGAGCACATATTATGTACATCGTAACAACATAAGTCAAATAAGAATATAAAGCAATATATTTACGATTTAGCTATTATCGCAAATATAAGCAATATAAAATTATATGAAAAGATAATATATAATATATATATACATAATAATCATTGTAACCCATTCAGGGGTTGCAACAGTCGCTAGCTCCTAGAGGACTCTCATACTTGATGTCCTCAATGTCTGAGCTGCCCAGGGTGAACACAAGGTCCAATCTTGCTGGTTCATCCTCCCCTCTCACTCTGGTAGTGTCCTTAACACGTTGGTGCATGAGGTTTTCCAGCACCACGTCCAATATCCTGGCTCTCCATGTTTTGGGACCCCCATGTGGCTCCAGGTTTTCCCAGTCAATCTCCCTGTGGTTGAAATCTCCCATAACCAGCAACTTTGCTCTGCTGGAGTGAGCTCTTCTTGCCACCTCAGCAAGTGTGTCCACCATTGCTCTGTTGCTCTCTTCATATTCCTCTCTTGGCCTCCTGCAGTTCTGTGGTGGATTATACATCACTGCAATGACCACTTTGTTTTCCCCAGACTGAAGTGTACCTGCTATGTAGTCTCTTTCTCCCGTTTCATCTATGCCTTCCATTTTCTCAAATTTCCATCTGTTTTTTACAAGCAGAGCAACCCCACCTCCCCCCCTGCCCCTTCTATCTTTCCTCATGATCTGGTATCCTGGTGGGAAGATTGCATCTGTTATTGTCTCCATGAGTTTTGTTTCTGTAACTGCTATGATGTCTGGGGACTTCTCATTGATTCTTTCTTGCGATTCCTCGTGTTTATTCGTTAATCCATCTGCATTTGTGTACCAAACCTTTAACTTCTGTTCTAATACTGTAACTGTGGTACGGGGGGTGGAAGCAGAGGGATCGGTGTGTGATGGTTGGTTTGGATTGTTCAGTTGCCTTGGGGGTGTCGTGGCTGGAGTCCTTCTGCAGGTGTTTCTGGGGGGTGCGCTTGTCCTTCCATTTGATCCTGGGTTATTCTGCTCTCCTTTTTCATTTCCTCCCATTTCTCCTTTCTTTTTTGAACTCTCTCTTTCATTGTCTTCCTTTTGTCCTGTGTTCTGTCTCGATCGAGGTACACACTCCGGAACTCCTGCTTGCCTCTCAGCCGTGCTTTCTCCTGCAGGATCATGGTTCGGGTTGATTGTGCCTTAAAAATTACTTTGAGAGGCAGATTCCTTTTCTTTGTGAACCACCCAATTCTCCGAAAATTTGCCACCTGGGTCATGTCCCCCTCGCCTATCACCTTCATGATATCTTCAATCGCTTTTTTCTCCTGCTTTCTTTCATCATAAGTTTCCCCTTTAGCTTCGTCTAGCCCATAGACAAACATGGATCTTTCCCTTTCCACCTCCCACTCTGACTCCCATTGCATCCTCTGATGTGTTTTAGTTCCTTCCCGTGGAGTGTTCCTTCCTTCAGTCTTTTCCCTAGTTATGGCCCCTATGCTTCTTGGTTTGTCCTTCCTGCTCACCTGTTCCTGGCCCCCACAGGTATCTGGTAAGGTCCTTGCACATGTCCTAGTTCCTTGAATGTCTTCCAACCTCTCATTCTGTCCTAGTGTGCTCCCTGTCATTGTTTTGGCCCCATGTGGGTTTGACAGGACCTCTGCACACAGTTTAGTTTCCATGCTTCCTTCAGACCTGTTGTCTGTGTTTGATGTAGCCATTGCCGATGCTACTTCTGTAGCATCTGTGCTGTTTCGGATGTCTCAGCTCCTCTTCTAATCTCTCTATCTTGATTTCTGCTGCTGTGGCCTGTTGCTTCCACCTTCTGCATTCTGCTGCTAACCTCTTTTCCATCTTCCTTTCCAGCTCATCTAGTCTCCGTCCCCAGTCTTCCTCCCTTTTTTGAGCTCTACCTCCCATTCCTCCCTCCCAGATTCGTCCTTGGAGCCCCTTGTCCTCATCCTGGTTGTAGGTTCCCCCATTGCTCCACAGAAGGGGGGACGGGTGGTTAGGGGGAGGGGAATAGATGGTTAGGAGGAGAGGGGATGGATGGTTGTGGGGGAGGGGGAGGATGGTTATTGGAGGGGTAGAGATAGTTGGGGGAGGGGGTTAGATGGTTTGAGGGAGAGAGGGGAGGATGGTTATTGGAAGGAGGAAGGTAGTTGGAGGGGTTAGACGGTTTGGGGAGGGGTTAGGTGGTTTGGGGAAGGGGTAGGTGGCTAAGGTGAAGTGGTTAGGGAAGGGGGAGAGGTGGTTAGGGGAGAAGGGTACATGTTTGTGTCAAGTGTTTGTATCAAGTGGGGGAGGGTGTGTGTGGGTGTGTGTGTGTGTGGGTGCGTGTGTGTGGGTGCGTGTGTGTATGTGCATGTGTGGTATAAACCTTGGTAATAAATACCGACAAATTGGTTTAGAAAGACACGTAAGCAAACACTATAACATATTTATTAGAAAACGTTTCGGTCCTGGGACCTTGATCACTTCTAACATACAGAGGTAGAAAGACATTATATATAGGCAGAGAGTGAGGTGTGACGCACGTGACCTGAGGAATGTCATAAGAACATAAGAATGGAGGAACACTGTAGAAGGCCTACTGGCCCATGCGAGGCAGGTCCTTATCAAAACAACCTCTGCCTATCATGAGGACGGGTAGACGATGAAATCATGTGACTCCTGTGTTGTTGGGTTGGTGCTGCTTAAGTATCATGCATGCCAATGTTTTTGAAATTTTGTAGTTTCCAGTGTTGCGTTCTATAGTGTCGGCGACGGCGATTAGTGAGGCTTCTAGGCACCGTCGGCGTCTGAGGTCTGGTTCGGTGAGAACAAGTTGTGCCTCATTCCAGTTCATCAAATGCCCCGTGGAGTCTCTGTGGAGGACACATGCGTACCTTACATCGTCTCTGTTAGAGGCATTTCGATGTTCATTCAGGCGGACTGCAAGATCTCTGCCTGTCTCGCCTACATATTTCTTGGGACAGAACCCACAGGGGATAGAGTAGACGCCTGCTGTAGAAGTTAGAGATGTGGGGCTGCGTTTCGTAGTGAGGTCTTTGATAGATGATGTGTTTATTGTGGAAATGTTGATGTTACTCATAGCAAGTGCCCTGCGAGTATTCGTGGCAACATCGCCACATGGGAGTACTATGAACTGTTTTGGGGGCTGTTCCATGGGCGGTTTGTTGAGGATAGCTTGTGCCTTTAGTCTGCAATCTCGGATGAAGAAAGATGGGAACTGAAGACGTGTAAAGGCTTGTGTTATGTAAGTGCATTCTTCTTCTAGAAAACAAGGGCTGGAGATGCGAAGAGCTCTCAAGAAGAAGCCAATGAGGACTCCTCTCTTAGTGCGGGTGTCTTGGTGTGAATAAAAGTGTATAAGATCGTCCTTGTTGGCAAACTTGATGGCAAACTTCCTTTCCTCGACGTTCTACTGTGCAGATCTCCCGACAGTGACAAACTTCTCTTCTACCAACAAAGACGAGAGGAGTCCTCATTGGCTTCTTCTTGAGAGCTCTTCGCATCTCCAGCCCTTGTTTTCTAGAAGAAGAATGCACTTACATAACACAAGCCTTTACACGTCTTCAGTTCCCATCTTTCTTCATCCGAGATTGCAGACTAAAGGCACAAGCTATCCTCAACAAACCGCCCATGGAACAGCCCCCAAAACAGTTCATAGTACTCCCATGTGGCGATGTTGCCACGAATACTCGCAGGGCACTTGCTATGAGTAACATCAACGTTTCCACAATAAACACATCATCTATCAAAGACCTCACTACGAAACGCAGCCCCACACCTCTAACTTTTACAGCAGGCGTCTACTCTATCCCCTGTGGGTTCTGTCCCAAGAAATATGTAGGCGAGACAGGCAGTCCGCCTGAATGAACATCGAAATGCCTCTAACAGAGACGATGTAAGGTACGCATGTGTCCTCCACAGAGACTCCACGGGGCATTTGATGAACTGGAATGAGGCACAACTTGTTCTCACCGAACCAGACCTCAGACGCCGACGGTGCCTAGAAGCCTCACTAATCGCCGTCGCCGACACTATAGAACGCAACACTGGAAACTACAAAATTTCAAAAACATTGGCATACATGATACTTAAGCAGCACCAACCCAACAACACAGGAGTCACATGATTTCATCGTCTACCTGTCCTCTTCATAGGCAGAGGTTGTTTTGATAAGGACCTGCCTCGCATGGGCCAGTAGGCCTTCTACAGTGTTACTCCATTCTTATGTTCTTATGACATTCCTCAGGTCACGTGAATCACACCTCACTCTCCGCCTATATATAATGTCTTTCTACCTCTGTATGTTAGAAGTGATCAAGGTCCCAGGACCGAAACGTTTTCTTATAAATATGTTATAGTGTTTGCTTACGTGTCTTTCTAAACCATGTGCATGTGTGTGTGTGTATGGTGTGTGTGTGTGTGTGTGTGTGTGTGGTGTGTGTGTGGTGTGTGTGTGTGGTGTGTGTGTGTGGTGTGTATGTGTGGTGTGTGTGTGTGGTGTGTGTGTGTGGTGTGTGTGCGTGGTGTGTGTGAGTGGTGTGTGGTGTGTGTGTGTGTGGGGTGTGTATGTGTGGTGTGAGTGTGTGTGTGGTGTGTGTATGTGTGGTGTGTGTGGTGTGTGTGTGTGGTGTGTGTGTGCGTATGTGTGTGTGTGTGTGTGTGTGTGCTTGTGTGTGTGTGTGTATGTGTTTACGTATGTGTGTGTGTGTGCATGTATGTGTGTGTATATGTGTGTGTGTATGTGTGTGTGTGTGTGTGTGTGTGTGTGTGTGTGTGTGTGTGTGTGTGTGTGTGTGTGTGTGTGTGTGTGTGTGTGTGTCTACCCTTGTGTGTGTGTGCTTGTGTGTGAGGCAGGGAGGGTTATGGGGGGTAGGTGGTGTGGTTGAAAGATCCGGCGTGTAGGCACAAATTTAGTCTCATTTATCTTTCCCAATTATGCTACTCTCTCCACTTATTGCCCTTTCTGGATTTACGTATTAATTGTTGCTGGTTATTATCATTTTCCTTGTTCACATTGAGAGAGGACTTCCTAGCTTCCTAAGTATTCTTACTGTTAATAACTACCGGTAGTAACACTGCCTGTGTGCGTGTGTGCATGTGTGTGTGTGTGAGTGTGTGTGTGTGTGTGTGAGAGTGTCTTGTGCGGTGTAATGACTGGCCGCAACTTCTTGTGACCTGACACAACCCTCCTGGGACTTGACCCTAGCACATCTTACAATGTTGCCCTTAAAAGCTTGTCCCACCTACCTTCTCACACTCGTCAAAACTATATTATCTATGTCTATGCTATTTCTATTCTAATTCTGGTAATAGCTTGCAGGAGTGAGTGACCAGTATCAAACAGTATGCAAGGCCAGCCAGGGCCGTCAACATGCAAACCATGCGCTGCAATGGTGCAGTGACAGTTGCCAGCTGCTGATGACGAAGTCGTCGTACGTAGTCCTTAAATCCCTATTTTGGAGATCCTTCACCCGTGAT
>NC_091295.1:77658811-77701311 GCF_038502225.1 Cherax quadricarinatus | reverse complement strand
CTGGTGCTGCATACTCCAGTATGGGCCTAACATACACAGTGTACAGTGTCTTGAACGATTCCTTATTAAGGTATCGGAACGATATTCTCAGGTTTGCCAGGCGCCCGTATGCTGCAGCGGTTATTTGGTTGATGTGTGCCTCCGGTGATGTGCTCGGTGTTATGGTCACCCCAAGGTCTTTCTCCCTGAGTGAGGTCTGTAGTCTTTGTCCACCTAGCCTATACTCTGTCTGCGGTCTTCTTTGCCCCTCCCCAATCTTCATGACTTTGCATTTGGCTGGATTGAATTCGAGAAGCCAGTTGCTGGACCACATGTCCAGCCTGTCCAGGTCTCTTTGCAGTACTGCCTCATCCTCGTCCGATTTAATTCTTCTCATCAACTTCACGTCATCTGCGAACAGGGACACTTCAGAGTCTATTCCTTCAATCATGTCGATCACATATATCAAAAATAGCACTGGTCCTAGAACTGACCCCTGTGGGACCCCGCTCGTAACAGGCGCCCACTGTGATACCTCTTCACGTACCATGACTCGTTGCTGCCTCCCTGTCAGGTATTCCCTTATCCATTGCAGTGCCCTCCCTTTTACGTGCGCCTGATCCTCCAGCTTCTGCACAATCTCTTGTGGGGAACTGTGTCAAAGGCCTTCCTGTAGTCTAGGAAAACTCAATCTTCCCACCCCTCTCTCTCGTGTCTTACTTCTGTTACCTTGTCATAAAACTCCAGGAGGTTTGTGATACAAGATTTGCCTTCCATAAACCCATGCTGGTTTTCATTTATAATCTTGTTCCTTTCCAGGTGTTCGACCACTCTCCTTCTGAGAATCTTCTCCATGACTTTGCACACAATACATGTCAGAGACACAGGTCTGTAGTTTAGTGCCTCGTTTCCGTTTCCTTTCTTAAATATGGGGACTACATTAGCTGTATTCCATTTCTCAGGTAGTTGCCCAGTTTCAAGGGATGTGTTGAAGATTGTGGTTAGAGGCACACACAGCATCTCTGCTCCTTCTCTAAGGACCCTTGGGGAGATGTTGTCCGGTCCCATTGCCTTTGAGGTGGCAAGGTCACTTAAGAGCTTCTTCACCTCCTCGTCAGTTGTTCGTATGTCATCCAACACTTGTTGGTATATTCCCTCTTGATGTTCCCTTCTGTGCTGTCTTCCCACAGCCCTTCCTGTCTCCACTGTAAAAACTTCCTTAAATCTCCTGTTCAGCTCCTCACATACCTCCTGACCATTTCTTGTGAGTTCTCCACCTTCTGTCCTTAATCTGATCACGTGGTCTTTGACTGTTGTCTTCCTCCTGATGTGGCTATACAACAGTTTCGGGTCAGTCTTGATTCTCGATGCTATGTCATTTTCATACTGTCGCTGGGCCTCCCTCCTTACCTGTGCGTACTCATTCCTGGCTCTGCGACTGATCTCCCTATTTTCGTGTGTTCTCTGCCTTCTGTACTTTTTCCATTCTCTATTGCATTTTGTTTTTGCCTCTTTACACCGTCGGGTAAACCAGGGGCTCGTTCTGGTCTTCCCGTTGTTACTGATGCCCTTGGGAATAAACCTTTCCACTGCCTCCTTGCATTTTGTTATTACATATTCCATCATTTCATTTACTGGCTTTCCTGCCAGTTCTCTGTCCCACTGGACCTCCCGCAGGAAGTTCTTCAACCCTATGTAGTCCCCTCTTTTATAGTCAGGCTTTTCCCATTCAACTCCTGTTATTCTCTCCACTTGCAGCTCTACTATGTATTAAAAGCACAGAACCACGTGGTCGCTAGCTCCTAGGGGACTCTCATACTTGATGTCCTCAATATCTGAGCTGCCCAGGGCGAACACAAGGTCCAATCTTGCTGGTTCATCCTCCCCTCTAACTCTGGTAGTGTCCTTAACATGTTGGTGCATGAGGTTTTCCAGCACCACGTCCAACATCCTGGCTCTCCATGTTTCGGGACCCCCATGTGGCTCCAGGTTTTCCCAGTCATTCTCCCTGTGGTTGAAATCCCCCATAACCAGCAACTTTGCTCTGCTGGAGTGAGCTCTTCTTGCCACCTCAGCAAGTGTGTCCACCATTGCTCTGTTGCTCTCTTCATATTCCTCTCTTGGCCTCCTGCAGTTCTGTGGTGGATTATACATCACTGCAATGACCACTTTGTGTTCCTCAGACTGAAGTGTACCTGCTATGTAGTCTCTTTCTCCCGTCTCATCTATTCCTTCCATTTTCTCGAATTTCCATCTGTTTTTTACGAGCAGAGCAACCCCACCTCCCCTCCTGCCCCTTCTATCTTTCCTCATGATCTGGTATCCTGGTGGGAAGATTGCATCTGTTATTGTCTCCATGAGTTTTGTTTCTGTAACTGCTATGATGTCTGGGGACTTCTCATTGATTCTTTCTTGCCATTCCTCATGTTTATTCGTTAATCCATCTGCATTTGTGTACCAAACCTTCAACTTCTGTTCTAATACTGTAACTGTGGTGCGGGGGGTGGAAACAGAGGGATCGGTGTGTGATGGTTGGTTTGGATTGTTCAGTTGCCTTGGGTGTGTCGTGGCTGGAGTCCTTCTGCAGGTGGTTCTGGGGGGTGCGCTTGTCCTTCCATTTGATCCTGGATTATTCTGCTCTCCTTTTTCATTTCCTCCCATTTCTCCTTTTGTTTTTGAACTCTCTCTTTCATTGTCTTCCTTTCGTCCTGTGTTCTGTCTCGATCGAGGTACACACTCCGGAACTCCTGCTTGCCTCTCAGCCGTGCTTTCTCCTGCAGGATCATGGTTCGGGTTGATTCTGCCTTAAAAATTACTTTGAGAGGCCGATTCCTTTTCTTTGTGAACCACCCAATTCTCCGAAAATTTGCCACCTGGGTCATGTCCCCCTCGCCTATCACCTTCATGATATCTTCAATCGCTTTTTTCTCCTCCTGCTTTCTTTCATCATAAGTTTCCCCTTTAGCTTCGTCTAGCCCATAGACAAACACGGATCTTTCCCTTTCCACCTCCCACTGTGACTCCCATTGCATCCTCTGATGTGTTTTAGTTCCTTCCCGTGGAGTGTTCCTTCCTTCAGTTCTTTCCCTAGTTATTGCCCCTATGCTTCTTGGTTTATCCTTCCTGCTCACCTGCTCCTGGCCCCCACAGGTATCTGGTAAGGTCCTTGCACATGTCCTAGTTCCTTCAATGTCTTCCAACCTCTCATTCTGTCCTAGTGTGCTCCTTGTCTTTGTTTTGGCCACATGTGGGTTTGACAGGACCTCTGCATACAGTTTAGTTTTCATTCTTCCTTCAGACCTGTTGTCTGTGTTTGATGTAGCCATTGCCGATACTACTTCTGTAATATCTTTGTCTCTGTGCTGTTTCAGATGTCTCAGCTCCTCTTCTAATCTCTCTATCTTGATTTCTGTTGCTGTGGCCTGTTGCTTCCACCTTCTGCATTCTGCTGCTAACCTCTCTTCCATCTTCCTTTCCAGCTCATCTAGTCTCCTTCCCAAGTCTTCCTCCCTTTTTTTGAGCTCTACCTCCCATTCCTCCCTCCCAGATTCGTCCTTGGAGCCCCTTGTCCTCATCCTGGTTAGGGGGAGGGGAATAGATGGTTAGGAGAGGGGATGGATGGTTGTGGGGGAGGGGGAGGATGGTTATTGGAGGGGTAGAGATAGTTGGGGAGGGTGTTAGATGGTTTGAGGGAGAGAGGGGATGGATGGTTATGGGGGAGGGGGAGGATGGTTATTGGAGGGAGGGAGGTAGGTGGGGGGGTTAGACGGTTTGGGGAGGGGTTAGGTGGTTTGGGGGAGGGGTAGGTGGCTAAGGTGAGGTGGTTAGGGAAGGGGGAGAGGTGGTTAGGGGAGGGGGGGTACGTGTTTGTGTCAAGTGTTTGTATCAAGTGGTGGAGGGTGTGTGGGTGTACTCACCTAATTGTGGTTGCAGGGGTCGAGACTCAGCTCCTGGCCCCTCCTCTTCACTGATCGCTACCGGATCCTCTCTCTCTCTGCTTCCTGAGCTTTGTCATACCTCTTCTTAAAACTATGTATGGTTCCTGCCTCCACTACTTCACTTGCTATGCTATTCCACTTGCTGACAACTCTATGACTGAAGAAATACTTCCTAACGTCCCTGTGACTCGTCTGAGTCTTCAGCTTCCAGTTGTGACCCCTTGTCCCTGTGTCCCCTCTCTGGAACATCCTATCTCTGTCCACCTTGTCTATTCCCCGCAGTATCTTGTATGTCGTTATCATGTCTCCCCTGACCCTTCTGTCCTCCAGTGTCGTCAGTCCGATTTCCCTTAACCTTTCCTCGTACGACATTCCCTTGAGCTCTGGGACTAGCCTTGTTGCAAACCTTTGTACTTTCTCTAACTTCTTGACGTGCTTGACCAGGTGTGGGTTCCAGACTGGTGCTGCATACTCCAGTATGGGCCTAACATACACAGTGTACAGTGTCTTGAACGATTCCTTATTAAGGTATCGGAAGGCTATTCTCAGGTTTGCCAGGCGCCCGTATGCTGCAGCGGTTATTTGGTTGATGTGTGCCTCCGGTGATGTGCCCGGTGTTATGGTCACCCCAAGGTCTTTCTCCCTGAGTGAGGTCTGTAGTCTTTGTCCACCTAGCCTATACTCTGTCTGCGGTCTTCTTTGCCCCTCCCCAATCTTCATGACTTTGCATTTCGCTGGATTGAATTCGAGAAGCCAGTTACTGGACCACATGTCCAGCCTCTCCAGGTCTCTTTGCAGTCCTGCCTCATCCTCGTCCGATTTAATTCTTCTCATCAACTTCACGTCATCTGCGAACAGGGACACTTCAGAGTCTATTCCTTCCATCATGTCGTTCACATATATCAAAAATAGCACTGGTCCTAGAACTGACCCCTGTGGGACCCCGCTCGTAACAGGCGCCCACTGTGATACCTCTTCACGTACCATGACTCGTTGCTGCCTCCCTGTCAGGTATTCCCTTATCCGTAGCAGTGCCCTTCCTTTTACGTGTGCCTGATCCTCCAGCTTCTGCACTAATCTCTTGTGGGGAACTGTGTCAAAGGCCTTCCTGCAGTCTAGGAAAACGCAATCTACCCAACCCTCTCTCTCGTGTCTTACTTCTGTTACCTTGTCATAAAACTCCAGGAGGTTTGTGATACAAGATTTGCCTTCCATGAGCCCATGCTGGTTTTCATTCATAATCTTGTTCCGTTCCAGGTGTTCCACCACTCTCCTCCTGATAATCTTCTCCATGACTTGTGTGTGTACTCACCTAGTTGTACTCACCTAGTTGAGGTTGTGGGGGTCGAGTCCGAGCTCCTGGCCCCGCCTCTTCACTGATCGCAACTAGGTCACTCTCCCTGAGCCGTGAGCTTTATCATACCTCTGCTTAAAGCTATGTATGGATCCTGCCTCCTGTGTGTGTGTGTGTGTGTGTGTGTGTGTGTGTGTGTGTGTGTGTGTGTGTGTGTGTGTGTGTGTGTGTGTGTGTGTGTGTGCGTGTGTGTGTGTATGTGTGTGTGTGTGTGTGTATGTGTGTGTGTATGTATGTGTGTGTGTGTGTGTGTGTGTGTGTGTGTGTGTGTGTGTGTGTGTGTGTGTGTGTGTGTGTGTGCGTGTGTGTGTGTGTGTGTGTGTGTGATTTAATCACTTCAACAGAGCCCAGCAGAGTGACACTCCTGTTAACGACCAGTACCGTTAACCATCAGATATAGATGTACACTCCACCGTTTTCATCAGACTCTTCTTGCACTCATCAACAGATGCAACAGACAGCCAAGCTAGACAAGACACAACAGAGACCGTCCCGTTTAACAACGGATCCCAGTAGTTCCCACTCATCACCAAACAGTTGCAAACAGTGAGCCCACCCCTGTTAACGGAGACAGACAAACTGACAACAATCCCCCAGTGGTCAAGAAAGTCTAGAAACCCCCCGTTGACCAGCTAACAGGGCCTTACCGTTGGCTAACAGATGCTGTAGAATCCACTGACTTCGCTTAGACTCTCCTGGGAAATCTGGAAAAGAAATTCAGGAAAGAGAATGAGAGAAGGAACAGATGTCTCCTTGCCTTTTAGAGAGAGAGAGAGAGAGAGAGAGAGAGAGAGAGAGAGAGAGAGAGAGAGAGAGAGAGAGAGAGAGAGGGTCCACAAGATTGTCAATTAGAGTGCTTATTACAGAACGATAAAAATACTGTTCCCTAATCTGCCTGTGGCCCAAATGAGGAGAGCTTCCAATGTATTGTGTTGGACATGCACTTAGACAAGTGTTGGACATGCACTTAGACAAGTGTTGGACATGCATTGCACACAGTGGGACACCTACATTTTTGGGGGCCCTGAGGCTTGAACTGTTAAGGGGGGCCCCCTTCCAACTCCTTCTCACACAGTAGATTGAACCAATTTTAAGGAATGTTAACTATAGTCGGTTTTGGGGCCCCTCTGGGATTAGGGGCCCTGACTGAAGCTTACCTGGAGACCTGGAGTTTACCTGGAGAGGGTTTCGGGGGTCAACGCCCCCGTGGCCCGGTCTGAGACCAGGCCTCATGATGAATGAGAGTCTGATCAACCAGGCTGTTACTGCTGGCCGCACTCAAACTGACGTACGAACCACAGCCATGATGGTCAGGTACTGACTTTAGGTGCCTGTCCAGTGCCTTCTTGAATACAGCTAGGGGGTCTATTGGTAATCCCCTTTTTGTATGCTGGGAGCCAATTGAACAGTCTTGGGCCCCGGACACTTACTGTGTTGTCTCTCAGTGTACTCGTGGCGCCCCTGCTTTTCATTGGGGGAATGTTACATCTCCTGCCGAGTCCTTGCTGTCATATGGAGTGATTTCCGTGTGCAGGTTTGGTACCAATCACTCCAGGACCTTCCAAGTGTATATTATCATGTATCTCTCTCGCCTGCGTTCGAGGGAATACTGATCAAGGACCTTCAACCGTTCCCAGTAGTTTAGGTGCCTTATTGCACTTATGTGTGCCGTGAAAGTTCTTTGTACAATCTCCAGGTCTGCAATGTCGCCAGCCTTGAAGTGGGCAGTTAGTGTACAGCACAGCACAAGTGTAGAGCACAAGCAACTTGAAGAGAATCATCATGGGCATGACGTCCCTAGTTTTGAAGGCTCTCATTATCCATCCTATCATTTTCCTAGCGGATGAGGTAGATACACTGTTGTAGACTTTGAAGGCGAGATCCTCTGACATTATCACTCCCAAGTCCTTCATATTACTTTTCCGCTCTATTGTATTGTTAGAATTTGTGGTATACCCTGACCATTTTTAATTTCTTCAAGTTTTACATATCTGAGTAGTTGAAATTTCTCCTCTTTGAACTTCGTATTGTTTTGAGTGGCCAATTTGAAGATTTGGTTCATGTCCGCTTGAAGTCTTGCAGTGTCTTCGATGGAGGTCACTGCCATGGTGATCCGGGTGTCATCCGCAAATGAAGACAAGGAGCTATGGCTTACATCTCTGTCTATGTCAGAAACGAGGATGAGAAATAGAATGGGAACTAGTACTGTGCCTTGTGGAACAGAGCTTTTTACCGTGGCTACCTAAGCTTCATTAGTTTCATAGTAGATTCACCCCTAATTGGACATCTTCTGGACATGTTCTGGAGATGCTCTGGACATCTAGGCCAGGGCCAACGATGATAGAACTTGATGCTCAGGCTTCTTGTCAACAAATCTGAATTTGTGGAACGTTTCGAACAACCCTGAGCGAAATGTTCAGCAAAATGTGCCCTCATATTCGAGGGTGAGTGTAGGAATGCTCTGATTTCCCTCATACTCATCTATGAGTGTGTATGAGTGTTGTCAACCATCCTTTCTTGCTCGGGTGTAGAGTACATTCTGAAGTTTCCCTCACCTTCCTCGGATCAAACCCAAATAATTTCAACTTTCGTTCAGCTGAGCGAAAATGGATTGAGCTCAGCTTTCGCGTGTCTAAACTTATTTTGTAGTAACTGTCATTGTTTTCTAGTAAAAATAAATTCAAACCGGCAAAAGACTTTGTGGACACAATCTAAACTCTTCAGTCATGTCATAAGCGGATACTATGTGTTCTGTACCTCACTTGTCCTCTGTACCTCACTTGTCCTATGTACCTCACTTGTCCTCTGTACCTCACCTGTCCTCTGAATCTCACTTGTCCTCTATACCTCACCTGTCCTCTGTACCTCACCTGTCCTCTGCATCTCACATGTCCTCTGTACCTCATTGTCCTCTGCATCTCACTTGTCCTCTGTACCTCACCTGTCCTCTGAATCTCACTTGTCCTCTATACCTCACCTGTCCTCTGTACCTCACCTGTCCTCTGCATCTCACATGTCCTCTGTACCTCATTGTCCTCTGCATCTCACTTGTCCTCTGTACCTCACCTGTCCTCTGTATCTCACTTGTCCTCTGTACCTCATTGTCCTCTGTATCTCACTTGTCCTCTGTACCTCACCTGTTCTCTGTATCTCACCTGTCCTCTGTACCTCATTGTCCTATGTACCTCACTTGTCCTCTGTACCTCACCTGTCCTCTGTACCTCACCTGTCCTCTGTACCTCATTGTCCTCTGTATCTCAATTGTCGTCTGTACCTCACCTGTCCTCTGTATTTCACTTGTCCTCTGTACCTCGCCTGTCCTCTGTACCTCACCTGTCCTCTGTACCTCACTTGTCCTCTGTAACTCACTTGTCCTCTGAACCTAACCTGTCCTCTGTACCTCACCTGTCCTCTGTACCTCACTTGTCCTCTGTAACTCACTTGTCCTCTGAACCTAACCTGTCCTCTGTACCTCACATGTCCTCTGTACCTAACCTGTCCTCTGTACCTCATTGTCCTTTGTATCTCAATTGTCCTCTGTACCTCACCTGTCCTCTGTATCTCAATTGTCCTCTGTACCCCACCTGTCCTCTGTACCTCACCTGTCCAATGTACCTCACTTGTCCTCTGTACCTAACCTGTCTTCTGTACCTCACTTGTCCTCTGCACCTCACTTGTCCTCTGTACCTTACCTGTCCTGTGTACCTCACTTGTCCTCTGTACCTCACCAGTCCTATGTACCTTACCTGTCCTGTGTACCTCACTTGTCCTCTGTACACTAGTCCTCTGTACCTTAACTGTCCTCTGTACCTCACTTCTACTCTGTGCCTAACCTGTCCTCTGTACGTCACTTGTCCTCTTTACCTCACTTGTCCTCTGCACCTCACTTGTCCTCTGTACCTCACTTGTCCTCTGTACCTCACCTGTCCTCTGTACCTCACTTTTCTTCTGTACCTCACATGTCCTCTGTACCTCATCTGTCCTCTGTACCTCACGTGTCCTGTGTACCTCACCTGTCTTCTCTACCTCACTTGTACTCTCTACCTCACCTGTCCTGTGTACCTCACCTGTCCTGTGTACTTCACCTGCCCTCTGTACCTCACCTGTCCTCTGTACCTCACTTGTCATCTGTACCTCACCTGTCCTCTGTACCTCGATTGCCCTCTGTACCTTACTTGTCCTCTGTACCTCACTTGTCCTATGTACCTCACTTGTCCTCTGTATCTCACTTGTCCTCTGTACCTCACCTGTCCTCTGAATCTCACTTGTCCTCTGTACCTCACTTGTCCTCTGTACCTCACCTGTCCTCTGTACCTCACTTGTCCCCTGTACCTCACTTGTCCTCTGTACCTCACTTGACCTCTGTACCTCATTTGTCCTCTGTACCTCACTTGTCCTCTGTATCTCACTTGTCCTCTGTACCTCACGTGTCATCTGCGCCTCACTTCTCCTCTGTACCTCACACATCCTATGTACCTCACCTCTCCTCTGTACTTCACTTATCCTCTGTACCTCACTTGTCCTCGGTATCTCCCTTGTCCTCTGTACCTCACATGTCCTCTGTACCTCACCTGTTCTCTGTACCTCACTTCTCCCTTGTACCTCACTTCTAATATGTACCTCACTTGTCCTCTGTACCTCACTTGTCCTCTGTACCTCACTTGTCCTCTGTACCTCACCTGACCTCTGTACCTCACTTTTCCTCTGTACCTCACTTGTCCTCTGTATCTCACTTGTCTTCTGTAACTCACCTGTCCTCTGCGCCTCACTTCTACTCTGTACCTCACATGTCCTCTGTACCTCACCTGTCCTCTGTACCTCACTTCTCCACTGTACCTCACCTGTCCTCTGTACCTCACTTCTCCTCTGTACCTCACCTATTCTCTGTATCTCACCTGTCCTCTGTACCTCACTTGTCCTCTGTACCTCACTTGTCCTCTGTACCTCACTTGTCCTCTATACCTCACCTGTCCTCTGTACCTCACCTGTCCTCTGTATCTCATTTGTCCTCTGTACCTCATTGTCCTCTGTATCTCACTTGTCCTCTGTACCTCAGCTGTCCTCTGTATCTCACCTGTCCTCTGTACCTCATTGTCCTATGTATCTCACTTGTCCTCTGTACCTCACCTGTCCTCTGTATCTCACTTCTCCTCTGTACCTCACCTGTTCTCTGTACCTCACCTGTCCTGTGTGCCTCATTGTCCTCTGAATCTCAATTGCCCTCTGTACCTCACCTGTCGTCTGTATCTCACTTGTCCTCTGTACCTCGCCTGTCCTCTGTTCCTCACCTGTCCTATGTACCTCACTTGTCCTCTGTACCTCACTTGTCCTCTGCATCTCACTTGTCCTCTGTACCTCACGTGTCCTCTGCGTCTCACTTCTCCTCTGTACCTCACATGTCCTCTGTACCTCACCTGTCCTCTGTTCCTCACTTGTCCCCTGTACCTCACCTGTCCTCTGTACCTCACTTTTCCTCTGTACCTCACTTGTCCTCTTTATCTCACTTGTCCTCTGTACCTCACCTGTCCTCTGCGCCTCACTTCTCCTCTGTACCTCACACGTCCTCTGTACCTCACCTCTCCTCTGTACCTCACTTCTCCCCTGTACCTCACCTGTCCTCTGTACCTCACTTCTAATCTGTACCTCACCTGTCCTCTGTATCTCACCTGTCATCTGTACCTCACTTGTCCTCTGTACCTTACTTGTCCTCTGTACCACACTTGTTCTCTGAACATCACATATCCTCTGTACCTCACTTGTCCTCTGTACCTCACCTGACCTCTGTACATCATTTGTCCTCTGTACCTCACTTTTCGTTTGTACTTCACATGTCATCTGTATCTCACCTGTCCTCTGTACCTCACCTGTCCTCTGTACCTCACTTGTCCTTTACACCTCACCTGTCCTCTGTACCTCACCTGTCTTCTGTACCTCACTTCTCCTCTGTACCTCACATGTCCTCTGTACCTCACTTGTCCTCTGTACCTCACCTGTCCTCTGTACCTCACTTGTCCTCTGTAACTCACTTCTCCTCTGTACCTAACCTGTCCTCTGTACCTCACCTCTCCTCTGTATCTTACCTGTCCTTGGTACCTAACTTGTCTTCTATACCTCGCATGTCCTCTGTACCTCACCTGTCCTCTATACCTCGCCTGTCCTCTGTACGACACCTGTCCTCTGTATCTCAATTGTCCTCTGTACCCCACCTGTCCTCTGTACCTCACCTGTCCAATGTACCTCACTTGTCCTCTGTACCTAACCTGTCTTCTGTACCTCACTTGTCCTCTGTACCTCACCAGTCCTATGTACCTTACCTGTCCTGTGTACCTCACTTGTCCTCTGTACACCAGTCCTCTGTACCTTAACTGTCCTCTGTACCTCACTTCTACTCTGTGCCTAACCTGTCCTCTGTACGTCACTTGTCCTCTTTACCTCACTTGTCCTCTGCACCTCACTTGTCCTCTGTACCTCACTTGTCCTCTGTACCTCACCTGTCCTCTGTACCTCACTTTTCTTCTGTACCTCACATGTCCTCTGTACCTCACCTGTCCTCTGTACCTCACTTCTCCACTGTACCTCACCTGTCCTCTGTACCTCACTTCTAATCTGTACCTCACTTGTCCTCTGTACCTCACCTGTCCTCTGTACCTCACTTTTCTTCTGTACCTCACATGTCCTCTGTACCTCACCTGTCCTCTGTACCTCACTTCTCCTCTGTACCTCACCTGTTCTCTGTATCTCACCTGTCCTCTGTACCTCACTTGTCCTGTGTACCTTACTTGTCCTCTGTACCTCACTTGTTCTCTGTACATCACATGTCCTCTGTGTCTCACCTGTCCTCTGTACCTCACCTGGCCTCTGTACCTCACTTGTCCTCTGCACCTCACCTATCCTCAGTACCTCACGTGTCTTTGTACTTCGCCTGTCCTCTGTATCTCACCTGTCCTCTCTGCCTCACTTGTCCTCTGTACCTCACATGTCCTCTGTACCTCACTTTTCCTCAGTTCCTCACATGTCCTCTGTACCTCACGTCTCCTATGTACCTCACTTCTCCTCTGTTCCTCACCTGTCCTCTGTACCTCACCTGTCCTCTGTATCTCGCTTGTCCTCTGAACCTCGCCTGTCCTCTGTACCTCACCTGTCCTCTGTATCTCAATTGTCCTCTGTACCTCACCTGTCCTCTGTACCTAACCTGTCCTCTGTACCTCACTTGTCCTCTGTACCTAACCTGTCCTCTGTACCTCACTTGTCCACTGTACCTCACATGTCCTATGTACCTCATATGCTCTGTACTTCACTTGTCCTCTGTACCTCACTTGTCCTCTGTACCTAACCTCTCTTCAGTACCTCACTTGTCCTCTGCACCTCACTTGTCTTCTGTACCTTACCTGTCCTGTGTACCTCACTTGTCCTATGTACTTCACCAGTCCTCTGTACCTTACATGTCCTCTGTACCTCACTTGTTCTCTGTACCTAACCAGTCTTCTGTACCTCACTTGTCCTCTGTACCTCACTTGTCCTCTATACCTCACTTGTCATGTGTACCTCGTCTGTCCTCTGTACCTCACTTGTCCTCTGTACCTCACGTGTAATCTGTACCTCACTTGTCCTCTGTTCCTCACTTGACCTCTGTACCTCATTTGTCCTCTGTACCTCACTTGTCCGATGTACCTCACTTGTCCTCTGTATCTCACTTGTTCTCTGTACCTCACCTGTCCTCTGAATCTCACATGTCCTCTGTACTTCACTTGTCCTCTGTACCTCACTTGTCCTCTGCATCTCACTTGTCCTCTGTACCTCACCTGTCCTCTGTACCTCACTTCTCCCCTGTACCTCACTTCTAATCTGTACCTCACTTGACCTCTGTACCTCACTTGTCCTCTGTACCTCACTTGTCCTCTATACCTCACCTGTCCTCTGTACCTCACCTGTCCTCTGTATCTCATTTGTCCTCTGTACCTCAGCTGTCCTCTGTATCTCACCTGTCCTCTGTATTTCATTGTCCTATGTATCTCTCTTGTCCTCTGTATCTCACCTGTCCTCTGTATCTCACTTCTCCTCTGTACCTCACCTGTCCTGTGTGCCTCATTGTCCTCTGAATCTCAATTGCCCTCTGTACCTCACCTGTCCTCTGTACCTCACTTTTCTTCTGTACCTCACATGTCCTCTGTACCTCATCTGTCCTCTGTACCTCACGTGTCCTGTGTACCTCACCTGTCTTCTCTACCTCACTTGTACTCTCTACCTCACCTGTCCTGTGTACCTCACCTGTCCTGTGTACTTCACCTGCCCTCTGTACCTCACCTGTCCTCTGTACCTCACTTGTCATCTGTACCTCACCTGTCCTCTGTACCTCGATTGCCCTCTGTACCTTACTTGTCCTCTGTACCTCACTTGTCCTATGTACCTCACTTGTCCTCTGTATCTCACTTGTCCTCTGTACCTCACCTGTCCTCTGAATCTCACTTGTCCTCTGTACCTCACTTGTCCTCTGTACCTCACCTGTCCTCTGTACCTCACTTGTCCCCTGTACCTCACTTGTCCTCTGTACCTCACTTGACCTCTGTACCTCATTTGTCCTCTGTACCTCACTTGTCCTCTGTATCTCACTTGTCCTCTGTACCTCACGTGTCATCTGCGCCTCACTTCTCCTCTGTACCTCACACATCCTATGTACCTCACCTGTCCTCTGTACTTCACTTATCCTCTGTACCTCACTTGTCCTCGGTATCTCCCTTGTCCTCTGTACCTCACATGTCCTCTGTACCTCACCTGTTCTCTGTACCTCACTTCTCCCTTGTACCTCACTTCTAATATGTACCTCACTTGTCCTCTGTACCTCACTTGTCCTCTGTACCTCACTTGTCCTCTGTACCTCACCTGACCTCTGTACCTCACTTTTCCTCTGTACCTCACTTGTCCTCTGTATCTCACTTGTCTTCTGTAACTCACCTGTCCTCTGCGCCTCACTTCTACTCTGTACCTCACATGTCCTCTGTACCTCACCTGTCCTCTGTACCTCACTTCTCCACTGTACCTCACCTGTCCTCTGTACCTCACTTCTAATCTGTACCTCACTTGTCATCTGTACCTCACCTGTCCTCTGTACCTCACTTCTCCTCTGTACCTCACCTATTCTCTGTATCTCACCTGTCCTCTGTACCTCACTTGTCCTCTGTACCTCACTTGTCCTCTGTACCTCACTTGTCCTCTATACCTCACCTGTCCTCTGTACCTCACCTGTCCTCTGTATCTCATTTGTCCTCTGTACCTCATTGTCCTCTGTATCTCACTTGTCCTCTGTACCTCAGCTGTCCTCTGTATCTCACCTGTCCTCTGTACCTCATTGTCCTATGTATCTCACTTGTCCTCTGTACCTCACCTGTCCTCTGTATCTCACTTCTCCTCTGTACCTCACCTGTTCTCTGTACCTCACCTGTCCTGTGTGCCTCATTGTCCTCTGAATCTCAATTGCCCTCTGTACCTCACCTGTCGTCTGTATCTCACTTGTCCTCTGTACCTCGCCTGTCCTCTGTTCCTCACCTGTCCTATGTACCTCACTTGTCCTCTGTACCTCACTTGTCCTCTGCATCTCACTTGTCCTCTGTACCTCACGTGTCCTCTGCGTCTCACTTCTCCTCTGTACCTCACATGTCCTCTGTACCTCACCTGTCCTCTGTTCCTCACTTGTCCCCTGTACCTCACCTGTCCTCTGTACCTCACTTTTCCTCTGTACCTCACTTGTCCTCTTTATCTCACTTGTCCTCTGTACCTCACCTGTCCTCTGCGCCTCACTTCTCCTCTGTACCTCACACGTCCTCTGTACCTCACCTCTCCTCTGTACCTCACTTCTCCCCTGTACCTCACCTGTCCTCTGTACCTCACTTCTAATCTGTACCTCACCTGTCCTCTGTATCTCACCTGTCATCTGTACCTCACTTGTCCTCTGTACCTTACTTGTCCTCTGTACCACACTTGTTCTCTGAACATCACATATCCTCTGTACCTCACTTGTCCTCTGTACCTCACCTGACCTCTGTACATCATTTGTCCTCTGTACCTCACTTTTCGTTTGTACTTCACATGTCATCTGTATCTCACCTGTCCTCTGTACCTCACCTGTCCTCTGTACCTCACTTGTCCTTTACACCTCACCTGTCCTCTGTACCTCACCTGTCTTCTGTACCTCACTTCTCCTCTGTACCTCACATGTCCTCTGTACCTCACTTGTCCTCTGTACCTCACCTGTCCTCTGTACCTCACTTGTCCTCTGTAACTCACTTCTCCTCTGTACCTAACCTGTCCTCTGTACCTCACCTCTCCTCTGTATCTCACCTGTCCTTGGTACCTAACTTGTCTTCTATACCTCGCATGTCCTCTGTACCTCACCTGTCCTCTATACCTCGCCTGTCCTCTGTACGACACCTGTCCTCTGTATCTCAATTGTCCTCTGTACCCCACCTGTCCTCTGTACCTCACCTGTCCAATGTACCTCACTTGTCCTCTGTACCTAACCTGTCTTCTGTACCTCACTTGTCCTCTGTACCTCACCAGTCCTATGTACCTTACCTGTCCTGTGTACCTCACTTGTCCTCTGTACACCAGTCCTCTGTACCTTAACTGTCCTCTGTACCTCAATTCTACTCTGTGCCTAACCTGTCCTCTGTACGTCACTTGTCCTCTTTACCTCACTTGTCCTCTGCACCTCACTTGTCCTCTGTACCTCACTTGTCCTCTGTACCTCACCTGTCCTCTGTACCTCACTTTTCTTCTGTACCTCACATGTCCTCTGTACCTCACCTGTCCTCTGTACCTCACTTCTCCACTGTACCTCACCTGTCCTCTGTACCTTACTTCTAATCTGTACCTCACTTGTCCTCTGTACCTCACCTGTCCTCTGTACCTCACTTCTCCTCTGTACCTCACCTGTTCTCTGTATCTCACCTGTCCTCTGTACCTCACTTGTCCTGTGTACCTTACTTGTCCTCTGTACCTCACTTGTTCTCTGTACATCACATGTCCTCTGTACCTCACCTGTCCTCTGTACCTCACTTCTCCACTGTACCTCACCTGTCCTCTGTACCTCACTTCTAATCTGTACCTCACATGTCCTCTGTACCTCACCTGTCCTCTGTACCTCACTTCTCCACTGTACCTCACCTGTCCTCTGTACCTCACTTCTAATCTGTACCTCACTTGTCCTCTGTACCTCACCTGTCCTCTGTACCTCACTTCTCCTCTGTACCTCAAATGTTCTCTGTATCTCACCTGTCCTCTGTACCTCACTTGTCCTGTGTACCTTACTTGTCCTCTGTACCTCACTTGTCCTCTGTACCTTACTTGTCCTCTGTACCACACTTGTTCTCTGAACATCACATATCCTCTGTATCTCATTTGTCCTCTGTACCTCAGCTGTCCTCTGTATCTCACCTGTCCTCTGTATTTCATTGTCCTATGTATCTCTCTTGTCCTCTGTATCTCACCTGTCCTCTGTATCTCACTTCTCCTCTGTACCTCACCTGTCCTGTGTGCCTCATTGTCCTCTGAATCTCAATTGCCCTCTGTACCTCACCTGTCCTCTGTACCTCACTTTTCTTCTGTACCTCACATGTCCTCTGTACCTCATCTGTCCTCTGTACCTCACGTGTCCTGTGTACCTCACCTGTCTTCTCTACCTCACTTGTACTCTCTACCTCACCTGTCCTGTGTACCTCACCTGTCCTGTGTACTTCACCTGCCCTCTGTACCTCACCTGTCCTCTGTACCTCACTTGTCATCTGTACCTCACCTGTCCTCTGTACCTCGATTGCCCTCTGTACCTTACTTGTCCTCTGTACCTCACTTGTCCTATGTACCTCACTTGTCCTCTGTATCTCACTTGTCCTCTGTACCTCACCTGTCCTCTGAATCTCACTTGTCCTCTGTACCTCACTTGTCCTCTGTACCTCACCTGTCCTCTGTACCTCACTTGTCCCCTGTACCTCACTTGTCCTCTGTACCTCACTTGACCTCTGTACCTCATTTGTCCTCTGTACCTCACTTGTCCTCTGTATCTCACTTGTCCTCTGTACCTCACGTGTCATCTGCGCCTCACTTCTCCTCTGTACCTCACACATCCTATGTACCTCACCTGTCCTCTGTACTTCACTTATCCTCTGTACCTCACTTGTCCTCGGTATCTCCCTTGTCCTCTGTACCTCACATGTCCTCTGTACCTCACCTGTTCTCTGTACCTCACTTCTCCCTTGTACCTCACTTCTAATATGTACCTCACTTGTCCTCTGTACCTCACTTGTCCTCTGTACCTCACTTGTCCTCTGTACCTCACCTGACCTCTGTACCTCACTTTTCCTCTGTACCTCACTTGTCCTCTGTATCTCACTTGTCTTCTGTAACTCACCTGTCCTCTGCGCCTCACTTCTACTCTGTACCTCACATGTCCTCTGTACCTCACCTGTCCTCTGTACCTCACTTCTCCACTGTACCTCACCTGTCCTCTGTACCTCACTTCTAATCTGTACCTCACTTGTCATCTGTACCTCACCTGTCCTCTGTACCTCACTTCTCCTCTGTACCTCACCTATTCTCTGTATCTCACCTGTCCTCTGTACCTCACTTGTCCTCTGTACCTCACTTGTCCTCTGTACCTCACTTGTCCTCTATACCTCACCTGTCCTCTGTACCTCACCTGTCCTCTGTATCTCATTTGTCCTCTGTACCTCATTGTCCTCTGTATCTCACTTGTCCTCTGTACCTCAGCTGTCCTCTGTATCTCACCTGTCCTCTGTACCTCATTGTCCTATGTATCTCACTTGTCCTCTGTACCTCACCTGTCCTCTGTATCTCACTTCTCCTCTGTACCTCACCTGTTCTCTGTACCTCACCTGTCCTGTGTGCCTCATTGTCCTCTGAATCTCAATTGCCCTCTGTACCTCACCTGTCGTCTGTATCTCACTTGTCCTCTGTACCTCGCCTGTCCTCTGTTCCTCACCTGTCCTATGTACCTCACTTGTCCTCTGTACCTCACTTGTCCTCTGCATCTCACTTGTCCTCTGTACCTCACGTGTCCTCTGCGTCTCACTTCTCCTCTGTACCTCACATGTCCTCTGTACCTCACCTGTCCTCTGTTCCTCACTTGTCCCCTGTACCTCACCTGTCCTCTGTACCTCACTTTTCCTCTGTACCTCACTTGTCCTCTTTATCTCACTTGTCCTCTGTACCTCACCTGTCCTCTGCGCCTCACTTCTCCTCTGTACCTCACACGTCCTCTGTACCTCACCTCTCCTCTGTACCTCACTTCTCCCCTGTACCTCACCTGTCCTCTGTACCTCACTTCTAATCTGTACCTCACCTGTCCTCTGTATCTCACCTGTCATCTGTACCTCACTTGTCCTCTGTACCTTACTTGTCCTCTGTACCACACTTGTTCTCTGAACATCACATATCCTCTGTACCTCACTTGTCCTCTGTACCTCACCTGACCTCTGTACATCATTTGTCCTCTGTACCTCACTTTTCGTTTGTACTTCACATGTCATCTGTATCTCACCTGTCCTCTGTACCTCACCTGTCCTCTGTACCTCACTTGTCCTTTACACCTCACCTGTCCTCTGTACCTCACCTGTCTTCTGTACCTCACTTCTCCTCTGTACCTCACATGTCCTCTGTACCTCACTTGTCCTCTGTACCTCACCTGTCCTCTGTACCTCACTTGTCCTCTGTAACTCACTTCTCCTCTGTACCTAACCTGTCCTCTGTACCTCACCTCTCCTCTGTATCTCACCTGTCCTTGGTACCTAACTTGTCTTCTATACCTCGCATGTCCTCTGTACCTCACCTGTCCTCTATACCTCGCCTGTCCTCTGTACGACACCTGTCCTCTGTATCTCAATTGTCCTCTGTACCCCACCTGTCCTCTGTACCTCACCTGTCCAATGTACCTCACTTGTCCTCTGTACCTAACCTGTCTTCTGTACCTCACTTGTCCTCTGTACCTCACCAGTCCTATGTACCTTACCTGTCCTGTGTACCTCACTTGTCCTCTGTACACCAGTCCTCTGTACCTTAACTGTCCTCTGTACCTCAATTCTACTCTGTGCCTAACCTGTCCTCTGTACGTCACTTGTCCTCTTTACCTCACTTGTCCTCTGCACCTCACTTGTCCTCTGTACCTCACTTGTCCTCTGTACCTCACCTGTCCTCTGTACCTCACTTTTCTTCTGTACCTCACATGTCCTCTGTACCTCACCTGTCCTCTGTACCTCACTTCTCCACTGTACCTCACCTGTCCTCTGTACCTCACTTCTAATCTGTACCTCACTTGTCCTCTGTACCTCACCTGTCCTCTGTACCTCACTTCTCCTCTGTACCTCACCTGTTCTCTGTATCTCACCTGTCCTCTGTACCTCACTTGTCCTGTGTACCTTACTTGTCCTCTGTACCTCACTTGTTCTCTGTACATCACATGTCCTCTGTGTCTCACCTGTCCTCTGTACCTCACCTGGCCTCTGTACCTCACTTGTCCTCTGCACCTCACCTATCCTCAGTACCTCATGTGTCTTTGTATTTCGCCTGTCCTCTGTATCTCACCTGTCCTCTCTACCTCACTTGTCCTCTGTACCTCACATGTCCTCTGTACCTCACCTGTCCTCTGTATCTCGCTTGTCCTCTGAACCTCGCCTGTCCTCTGTACCTCACCTGTCCTCTGTATCTCAATTGTCCTCTGTACCTCACCTGTCCTCTGTACCTAACCTGTCCTCTGTACCTCACTTGTCCTCTGTACCTAACCTGTCCTCTGTACCTCACTTGTCCACTGTACCTCACCTGTCCTATGTACCTCATATGCTCTGTACTTCACTTGTCCTCTGTACCTCACTTGTCCTCTGTACCTAACCTCTCTTCAGTACCTCACTTGTCCTCTGCACCTCACTTGTCTTCTGTACCTTACCTGTCCTGTGTACCTCACTTGTCCTATGTACTTCACCAGTCCTCTGTACCTTACATGTCCTCTGTACCTCACTTGTTCTCTGTACCTAACCAGTCTTCTGTACCTCACTTGTCCTCTGTACCTCACTTGTCCTCTATACCTCACTTGTCATGTGTACCTCGTCTGTCCTCTGTACCTCACTTGTCCTCTGTACCTCACGTGTAATCTGTACCTCACTTGTCCTCTGTTCCTCACTTGACCTCTGTACCTCATTTGTCCTCTATACCTCACTTGTCATGTGTACCTCGTCTGTCCTCTGTACCTCACTTGTCCTCTGTACCTCACGTGTAATCTGTACCTCACTTGTCCTCTGTTCCTCACTTGACCTCTGTACCTCATTTGTCCTCTGTACCTCACTTGTCCGATGTACCTCACTTGTCCTCTATATCTCACTTGTTCTCTGTACCTCACCTGTCCTCTGAATCTCACTTGTCCTCTGTACTTCACTTGTCCTCTGTACCTCACTTGTCCTCTGCATCTCACTTGTCCTCTGTACCTCACCTGTCCTCTGTACCTCACTTCTCCCCTGTACCTCACTTCTAATCTGTACCTCACTTGACCTCTGTACCTCACTTGTCCTCTGTACCTCACTTGTCCTCTATACCTCACCTGTCCTCTGTACCTCACCTGTCCTCTGTATCTCATTTGTCCTCTGTACCTCAGCTGTCCTCTGTATCTCACCTGTCCTCTGTATTTCATTGTCCTATGTATCTCTCTTGTCCTCTGTATCTCACCTGTCCTCTGTATCTCACTTCTCCTCTGTACCTCACCTGTCCTGTGTGCCTCATTGTCCTCTGAATCTCAATTGCCCTCTGTACCTCACCTGTCCTCTGTATCTCACTTGTCCTCTGTACCTCGCCTGTCCTCTGTTCCTCACCTGTCCTATGTACCTCACTTGTCCTCTGTACCTCACTTGTCCTCTGCATCTCACTTGTCCTCTGTACCTCACGTGTCCTCTGCATCTCACTTCTCCTCTGTACCTCACATGTCCTCTGTACCTCACCTGTCCTCTGTTCCTCACTTGTCCCCTGTACCTCACCTGTCCTCTGTACCTCACTTTTCCTCTGTACCTCACTTGTTCTCTTTATCTCACTTGTCCTCTGTACCTCACCTGTCCTCTGCGCCTCACTTCTCCTCTGTACCTCACATGTCCTCTGTACCTCACCTCTCCTCTGTACCTCACTTCTCCCCTGTACCTCACCTGTCCTCTGTACCTCACTTCTAATCTGTACCTCACCTGTCCTCTGGATCTCACCTGTCATCTGTACCTCACTTGTCCTCTGTACCTTACTTGTCCTCTGTACCACACTTGTTCTCTGAACATCACATATCCTCTGTACCTCACTTGTCCTCTGTACGTCACCTGACCTCTGTACATCACTTGTCCTCTGTACCTCACATTATCTCTGTACCTCACTTGTCCTCTGTACCTCACCTGACCTTTGTACATCATTTGTCCTCTGTACCTCACTTTTCGTTTGTACTTCACATGTAATCTGTATCTCACCTGTCCTCTGTACCTCACCTGTCCTCTGTACCTCACTTGTCCTTTACACCTCACCTGTCCTCTGTACCTCACCTGTCTTCTGTACTTCGTCTGTACTCTGTACCTCACCTGTCTTCTGTACCTCACTTCTCCTCTGTACCTCACCTGTCCTCTGTATCTCACTTGTCCTCTGTACCTCACCTGTCCAATGTTCCTCACTTGTCCTCTGTACCTCACTTGTCCTCTGTACCTAACCTGTCTTCTGTACCTCACTTGTCCTCTGTACCTCACGTGTCCTCTGCACCTCACTTCTCCTCTGTACCTCACATGTCCTCTGTACCTCACCTGTCCACTGCACCTCACTTGTCCTCTGTACCTAACCTGTCCTCTGTTCCTCACTTGTCCTCTGTACCTCACCTGTCCTCTGTACCTCACTTGTCCTCTATACCTCGCATGTCCTCTGCACCTCACCTGTCCTCTGTACCTCGCCTGTCCTGTGTACCTCACCTGTCCTGTGTATCTGAAATGTCCTCTGTGCCTCACCTGTCCTCTGTACCTCACCTGTCCTCTGTACCTCACTTGTCCTCTGTACCTAACCTGTCTTCTGTACCTCACTTGTCCTCTGCACCTCACTTGTCCTCTGTACCTTACCTGTCCTGTGTACCTTACTTGTCCTCTGTACCTCACTTGAACTCTGTACCTCACTTTTCATCTGTACCTCACTTGTCCTTTGTACCTCACTTGTCCTCTCTACCTCACCTGTCCTCTGTACCTCACTTGTCCTCTGTACCTCACTTGCCCTCTGTACCTCACTTGACCTCTGTAACTCATTTGTCCTCTGTACCTCACTTGTCCTCTCTACCTCACCTGTCTTCTGTACCTCACTTGTCCTCTGTACCTCACTAGTCCTCTGTATATCACTTGTCCTCTGTACCTCACCTGTCCTATGTACCTCACTTGTCCTCTGTACCACACTTGTCCTCTGCATCTCACTTGTCCTCTGTACCTCACGTGTCCTCTGCGCCTCACTTCTCCTCTGTACCTCATTGGTCCTCTGTACCTCACCTGTCCTCTGTACCTCGCTTCTCCCCTGTACCTCACTTGTAATCTGTAGCTCACTTGACCTCTGTACCTCACTTGTCCTCTGTTCCTCACTTGTCCCCTGTACCTCACCTGTCCTCTGTACCTAACTTTTCCTCTGTACCTCACTTCTCCTCTGTATCTCACTTGTCTTCTTTACCTCACCTGTCCTCTGCGCCTCACTTCTCCTCTGTACCTCACATGTCCTCTGTACCTCACCTCTCCTCTGTACCTCACTTCTGTTCTGTACCTCACCTGTCCTCTGTACCTCACTTCTAATCTGTACCTCACCTGTCCTCTGTATCTCACCTGTCCTCTGTACCTCACTTGCCCTCTGTACCTTACTTGTCCTCTGTACCTCACTTGTTCTCTGAACATCACATATCCTCTGTACCTCACTTGTCCTCTGTACGTCACCTGACCTCTGTACATCACTTGTCCTCTGTACCTCACTTGTCGTTTGTACTTCACATGTCCCCTGTATCTCACCTGTCATCTGTACCTCACCTGTCCTCTGTACCTCACTTTTTCTCTGCACCTCACCTATCCTCTTTACCTCACCTGTCTTCTGTACTTCGCCTGTCCTCTGTACCTCACCTGTCTTCTGTACCTCACTTCTCCTCTGTACCTCACCTGTCCTCTTTATCTCACCTGTCCTCTCTACCTCACTTGTCCTCTGTATCTCACTTGTCCTCTGTACGTCACTTGTCCTCTGTACCTCACCTGTCCTCTTTACCTCATTCTCCTCTGTACCTCACTTGTCCTCTGTTCCTCACCTGTCCTCTGTACCTCACTTTTCCTCTGTACCTCACCTGTCCTCTGTATCTCACCTGTCCTCCGTACCTCACTTGTCTTTTGTACCTTACTTGTCGTCTGTACATCACTTGTACTCTGTACCTCACCTGTCCTCTGTACCTCACTTGTCTTCGTTACGTCACTTCTCCTCTGTGCCTAACCTGTCCTCTGTACCTCACCTGTCCCCTGGGCCTCACTTGTACTCTGTATCTCACCTGTCCTCTGTACCTCACCTCTCCTCTGCACCTCACTTGTCCTCTGTACCTCACTTGTCCTCTGTACCTTACTTCTCCTCTAAATCTCACCTGTCCTCTGTACCTCAATTATCCTCTGTACCTCACCTGTCCTCTGTACCTCACCTGTCCTCTGTACCTCACTTGTCCTCTGTACCTCACCTGTCCTGTGTACCTCACCTGTCCTGTGTACCTCACTTGTCCTCTGTACCTCATATGTCCTCTTTGCCTCACTTTTCCTCTGTGCCTCACTAGTCCTCTTTACCTCACTTGTCCTCTGTACCTCACATTATCTCTGTACTTCACTTGTCCTCTGGACCTCACCTGACCTCTGTACATCATTTGTCCTCTGTACCTCACTTTTCGTTTGTACTTCACATGTCATCTGTATCTCACCTGTCCTCTGTACCTCACCTGTCCTCTGTACCTCACTTGTCCTCTACACCTCACCTGTCCTCTGTACCTCACCTGTCTTCTGTACTTCGTCTGTACTCTGTACCTCACATGTCTACTGTACCTCACTTCTCCTCTGTACCTCACCTGTCCTCTGTACCTCACATGTCCTCTGTACCTCACCTGTCCTCTGTACCTCACCTGTCCTCTGTACCTCACCTGTCTTCTCTACCTCACTTGTCCTCTGTACCTCACCTGTCCTCTTTACCTCACCTGTCCTGTGTACTTCACCTGCCCTCTGTACCTCTCCTGTAATCTGTACCTCACTTTCCCTCTGTACCTCACTTGTCCTCTGTATCTCACCTGTCCTCTCTACCTAACCTGTCCTCTGTACCTCACCTGTCCTCTGTATCTTACTTGTCTTCTGTACCTCACCTGTCCTCTGTACCTCACATTACCTTCAAGGTTATCACGGGTGGAGTGCCTCAGGTAATTATCTTGGGTTGCGCCTCATTATATAGTCTTCACTGTTGTTAGTTGCTGTTGTCTGAGTCCTGCTGTATGCTATTTACCTGGCTGTTAGTGTCGCATGAATCGGCCTGGGGGGAAAGGATGGGGGGTCGATTCTACTGGCTGGAACCTGACGTTAATTTTTATGGCGCGGGCTCAGGGTGGTGTATTTGGAGTTTCTTTTTTGTTTGTTTGTTGCTGTTCTTCTCAGTTGGGTACTGAGCAGGTATTGAACAGGTGTTGAATTGGTGCATTACCCTGACTGCTGTTCAGCAGGTATTGGGCAGGTATTGTGACCGGTGTTGAATTGGTGCATGACCCCGATTGCTGTTTAGCAGGTACTGGGAAGGTATTGTGACGGTTTGAAACCTGTATTAAGCAGGTGTTGAGCAGGTGTGGAGGAAGTATCGAGCAGGTGTTGAGGAAGTATTGAGCAGGAGTGGAGGAAGTATTGAGCAGGTGTTGAGAAGGTGTGGAGGAAGTATTGAGCAGGTGTGGAGGAAGTATTGAGCAGGTGTGGAGGAAGTATTGAGCAGGTGTGGAGGAAGTATTGAGCAGGTGTGGAGGAAGTATTGAGCAGGTGTGGAGGAAGTATTGAGCAGGTGTTGAGCAGGTGTGGAGGCAGCCAAAGCAGTAACCATTAAACTTTTGGTGTTATATCTGCTGTCTGCTCCAGCTTCTACCCCTGCCCCTTGCCCCCCGCTGCCCCCTGCCCCCTGCCCCCTGCCTCCCGCTGCCCCCTGCCTCCCGCTGCCCCCTTGCTCTGTGTGTGTGTGTGTGTGTGTGTGAGTGTGTGTGTGTGTGTGTGTGTGTGTGTGTGTGTGTGTGTGTGTGTGTACCTACTGGTGTTTACGTGGAGGGGGTCGAGTCACGGCTCCTGGACAAGCTTTTCAATCACTCACAAACGGTCACTGTTAATCCCTAGACGCATTTCCCCCTGTCGTTCCTACTCTTCAAACTGTGTTTGAAGCCTGTTTCAACCTCTCCCTCATCCAGGCTGTCAGCCTTTAACCACCCTCAGGCTGAAGAAGTATTTCCTGATGGCCATATCACACTAGAGAGAGAGAGAGAGAGAGAGAGAGAGAGAGAGAGAGAGAGAGAGAGAGAGAGAGAGAGAGAGAGAGAGAGAGAGAGAGAGAGAGAGAGAGAGAGAGAGAGAGGGAAACAGAGGGAGAGAGAGATAGAGAGAGAGAGAGAGAGAGAGAGAGAGAGAGAGAGAGAGACAGAGAGACAGAGACAGACAGACAGACAGACAGACAGACAGACAGACAGACAGACAGAGAGAGAGAGAGAGAGAGAGAGAGAGAGAGAGAGAGAGAGAGAGAGAGAGAGAGACAGACAGACAGACAGACAGACAGACAGACAGACAGAGAGAGAGAGAGAGAGAGAGAGAGAGAGAGAGAGAGAGAGAGAGAGAGAGAGAGAGAGAGAGAGAGAGATTTACAAGGTGTAACGCATTATTTACACGTTCTCGTGTGAATGTTTCAGGGCTCTGAAAGTTGGGAATCTCTCTAGGCTAGTCCGTGAGATCCAGGAACCTTCAGAAGGGATCCACGAGGGTTCCAGAGGCAGGGTGTTTCGGCTGTAATCCTGCACAGGAACCCTCCTTCAGCTTGCAGGAGCCTCCAGCCACGTAGAGGCTGGGGTTTTATGGTGATAGTGGCTTTGCAGGAATGGGTACGCTAGTCCACACCTGCCCGGGGCTGCCCAGGACTGCCTAGACCTGCCCAAGCTTACCCAGGGCTGTCCAGGCTTACCCAGGCTTGCCCAGGCTTGCCCTGTTGTTGTCTTCGTCTAAGGGACTCACTGTGTGAAGGGGACACCTTAGACACACACACACACACACACACACACACACACACACACACACACAATGCCCCCACCCACTACATTATAAACTCCACCCCCACAGCAACAACCCATAGTTCCTTACCAGGTCTCCCACTTCCCCAACCCCAATATACCTCCCAGACCACAGTCTTAGAAAAGAAGTTGAAGGGGTGGTATACAAATGCAGATGGAATAACAAACAAGTATGAGGAGTGGCACGAAAGAATCAAAGAGACATCCCCAGACATAATAGCACTCACAGAAACAAAACTCACCAGAATAATAACAGATTCAATCTTTCCATCCGGATATCAAATCCTCAGGAAAGACAGAGGGAGGAGAGGGGGAGGAGGAGTTGCACTGCTCATTAAAAACCAGTGGGATTTTGAGAAAATGGAAGGAATGGATGGCATGGGCGAAAGGGACTACTTAGTAGGAACAATCCAGTCTGAGGGACATAAGGTGATAATTGCAGTAATGTACAACCCACCACAGAACTGCAGGAGGCCAAGAGAAGAATACGATGAGAGCAACAGAGCAATGATCGACACACTAGCCGAGGTGGCCAGGAGAGCACACATGGGGGGAGCAAAGTTACTAGTTATGGGTGATTTCAATCACAAGGAGATTGACTGGGAAAACCTGGAGCCCCATGGGGGTCCCGAAACATGGAGAGCCAAGATGATGGATGTGGTACTGGAGAACCTCATGCATCAACATGTTAGAGACACTACCAGAGAGAGAGGAGAGGATGAACCAGCAAGGTTGGACCTTGTATTCACCATGAGTAGTTCGGACATCGAGGGTATCATGTATGAAAGGCCCCCTGGGAGCTAGTGATCATGTGGTTCTGTGCTTCGACTACATAGTTGAGCTCCAAGTGGAGAGAGTAGCAGTAATAGGCTGGGAAAAACCAAACTACAAAAGGGGGAACTACTCAGGCATGAGGAACTTCCTTCAAGACATTCAGTGGGAGAGGGAACTGACAGGAAAACCAGTACAAGAAATGATGGACTATGTAGCAACAAAATGCAAGGAGGCAGAGGAGAGGTTTGTTCCCAAGGGAAACAGAAATAATGGGAAGAACAGAACGAGTCCTTGGTTCACCCAAAGGTGTAGGGAGGCAAAAACTAGGTGTACTAGAGAATGGAAAAGGTACAGAAGACAGAGAACTCAGGAAAATAAAGAAATCAGCCGAAGAGCCAGAAACGAATATGCACAGATAAGAAGGGAGGCTCAGAGACAATATGAAAATGACATAGCATCAAAAGTAAAGACTGACCCGAAGCTGTTATACAGCCACATCAGGAGGAAAACAACAGTCAAGGACCAGGTAATCAGACTGAGGAAGGGTGATGGGGAATTCACAAGAAACGACCGAGAGGCATGTCAGGAGCTCAACACAAGATTTAAAGAGGTATTTACAGTGGAAACCAGTAGGACTCCAAGAAATCAGAACAGGGGGGCACACCAGCAAGTGCTGGATGAGGTACATATAACCAAGGAGGAGGTGAAGAAGCTGCTATGCGAACTTGACACCTCTAAGGCGGTGGGACCAGACAACATCTCTCCATGGGTCCTTAATGAGGGAGCAGAGATATTGTGTGAGCCATTAACAAAGATCTTCAACACATCATTTGAAACTGGGCAACTCCCTGAGGTATGGAAAATGGCAAATGTAGTCCCAATTTTTAAAAAGGGAGACAGACATGAGGCACTAAACTACAGACCTGTATCACTAACGTGTATAGTATGCAAGGTCATGGAGAAGATCATCAGGAGGAGAGTGGTGGGGCACCTGGAAAGAAACAAGTGTATAATTGACAACCAGCACGGTTTCAGGGAAGGAAAATCCTGTGTCACAAACCTACTAGAGTTTTATGACAAGGTGACAGAAGTAAGACAAGAGAGAGAGGGGTGGATCGACTGCGTATTTTTGGACTGCAAGAAGGCCTTCGACACAGTTCCTCACAAGAGGTTACTGCAAAAGCTAGAGGACCAGGTACACATAACAGGAAAGGCACTGCAATGGATCAGAGAATATCTGACAGGGAGGCAACAACGAGTCATGGTACGCGACGAGGTGTCAGAGTGGGCGCCTGTGACAAGCGGGGTTCCACAGGGGTCAGTCCTAGGACCTGTGCTGTTCTTGGTATACGTGAACGACATAACGGAAGGGATAGACTCAGAAGTGTCCTAGTTTGCAGATGATGTGAAGTTAATGAGAAGAATCAAATCGGACGAGGATCAGGCAGGACTACAAAGAGACCTGGACAGGCTACAAGCCTGGTCCAGCAACTGGCTCCTTGAATTTAACCCTGCCAAATGCAAAGTCATGAAGATTGGGGAAGGGCAAAGAAGACCGCAGACACAATATAGTTTAGATGGCCAAAGACTGCAAACCTCACTCAAGGAAAAAGATCTGGGGGTGAGCATAACACCGAGCATATCTCCTGAGGCGCACATCAATCAGATAACTGCTGCAGCATACGGGCGCCTGGCAAACCTACGGATAGCGTTCTGATACCTCAGTAAGGATTCGTTTAAGACTCTGTATACCATCTACGTCAGGCCCATACTGGAGTATGCAGCACCAGTTTGGAATCCACACCTAGTCAAGCACGTCAAGAAATCAGAGAAAGTGCAAAGGTTTGCAACAAGACTAGTCCCAGAGCTACGGGGATTGTTCTATGAAGAAAGGTTGAGGGAAATCGGCCTGACGACACTGGAGGCCAGGAGGGTCAGGGGAGACATGATAACGACATATAAAATACTGCGCGGAATAGGCAAGATGGACAAAGACGGGATGTTCCAAAGATGGGACACAGACACAAGAGGTCACAATTGGAAGTTGAAGACTCAGATGAATCAAAGGGATGTTAGGAAGTATTTCTTCAGTCATAGAGTAGTCAGGCCATGGAATAGCCTAGAAAGTGATGTGGTGGAGGCAGGAACCATACATAGTTTTAAGGCGAGGTATGATAGAGCTCATGGGGCAGGGAGAGAGAGGACCTAGTAGCAATCAGCGAAGAGGCGGGGCCAGGAGCTGTGACTCGATCCCTGCAACCACAAATAGGTGAGTACACACACACACACACACACACACACACACACACACACACACACACACACACACACACACACACACACACACACACACACACACACAGCAAACATAACACGCACGATCCAGGTGCTTTGGGGACTGACCACTTAGTATGATTGGCTGGGTTCTGGAGGTCGTAGGTATAATTGACTGAGGTGTGTGTATGTGTGTGTACTCACCTAATTGTAGTTGCAAGGTGTCGAGGCACAGCTCCTGTGTGTGTGTGCGTGTAAATAAGATATAAGAGATATAAACGGGGTTTAATAAAGTAAAGAAAACATGAAAAGAAACAAAGAGGCAGACGAAAAACAGGAATTACCCATACACACTTATACACTGGGGAGACACGATCGCGACATACAAAGTACTAAGAATAACTTAGAAAACATATAGAAACAGGTCCAGACCTAAATTAGGGTCAGGGAGGGCCATGTCAGTAGGGTCTTGACCCTAATAAGAGACAAAAGGGTTTCCTAACGGGATCAGGGCCCGAATCAGAGCAAGCAGGGTCCTAAATAAGGGCCCCAGAAGGTCTGGAGATTATTAAACTTTAAGTAAATCTAAATATTCATTGTAAGCTTGAAACTATCTGGTTATAATGATGAGAGAGACGTGGGGGAGAGAAGCTGTTATTAGGCACAACGTCTCGCCCTTCAGTGTTGACATTTATTACTTGTATACTGAGCGACACAGAGTTGTGAAGCTGTGATCTGTTTATATCAAATATGTGGAATGACCGTGAGGGTAGACTGACAGTGTGTTGGCTGCCCACACTCACACCCACACTCACACCCACACTCACACCAACACTCACACCCACACTCACACCCACACTCACACCCACACTCACTCCCACACTCACATCCACACTCACACCCACACTCACACCCACACTCACACCCTCACTCACACCCACACTCACACTCACACTCACACCCACACTCACACCCACACTCACACTCACACACACAACCACACTCACACCCACACTCACACCCACACTCACACTCACACTCACACCCACACTCACACCCACAGTCACATCCACACTCACATCCACACTCACACCCACACTCACATCCACACTCACACCCACACTCACACCCACACTCACACAAACACTCACACAAACACTCATGCCCACACTCACACCCACACTCACAACCACACTCATATCCACACTCACACCCACACTCACATCCACACTCACACCCACACTCACACCCACACTCACACCCACACTCACACAAACACTCACACCCACACTCACACCCACACTCACACCCACACTCACACCCATACTCACACCCACACTCACACTCACACTCACACCCACACTCACACCCACACTCACATCCACACTCACATCCACACTCACACCCACACTCACATCCACACGCACACCCACACTCACACCCACACTCACACCCACACTCACACACTCAGGCCCGCACTCACACCCACACTCACAACCACTCTCACATCCACACTCACACCCACACTCACATCCACACTCACACCAACACTCACACCCACACTCACACCCACACTCACACAAACACTCACACCCACACTCACACCCACACTCACACCCACACTCACATCCACACTCACATCCACACTCACACCCACACTCACACCCACACTCACACCCACACTCACACCCACACTCACAACCACACTCACACCCACACTCACACCCTCACTCAACACCAAACTCACACCCACACTCACACCCACACTCACAACCACACACACATCCACACTCACACCCACACTCACGCCCACACTCACACCCACACTCACACCCACACTCACACCCACACTCACACCCACACTCACACCCACACTCACACCCACTCTCATACCCACACTCACACCCACACTCACACCCACACTCACACCCACACTCACAACCACACTCACACCCACACTCACACCCACACTCACAACCACACTCACACCCACACTCATACCCACACTCACATACACACTCACACCCACACTCATAGCAACACTCACACCCACACTCACACCCACACTCACACCCACACTCACACCCACAGTCATACCCACACTCACACCCACACTCACACCCACACTCACACCCACACTCACACCCACACTCACACCCACACTAATACAAACACACACGCACACACACTAACAATCATGCTCACACCTAGACTCACACCCACACTCATACCCACACTCATATACACACTCACACCCACACTCATAGCAACACTCACACCCACACTCACACCCACACTTACACCCACACTCACACCCACAGTCATACCCACACTCACACAAACACTCACACCCACACTCACACCCACACTCACACCCACACTCACATCCACACTCACATCCACACTCACACCCACACTCACACCCACACTCACACCCACACTCACACCCACACTCACAACCACACTCACACCCACACTCACACCCTCACTCAACACCAAACTCACACCCACACTCACACCCACACTCACAACCACACACACATCCACACTCACACCCACACTCACGCCCACACTCACACCCACACTCACACCCACACTCACACCCGCACTCACACCCACACTCACACCCACACTCACACCCACTCTCATACCCACACTCACACCCACACTCACACCCACACTCACACCCACACTCACAACCACACTCACACCCACACTCACACCCACACTCACAACCACACTCACACCCACACTCATACCCACACTCACATACACACTCACACCCACACTCATAGCAACACTCACACCCACACTCACACCCACACTCACACCCACACTCACACCCACAGTCATACCCACACTCACACCCACACTCACACCCACACTCACATACACACTCACACCCACACTCATAGCAACACTCACACCCACACTCACACCCACACTCACACCCACACTCACACCCACAGTCATACCCACACTCACACCCACACTCACACCCACACTCACACCCACACTCACACCCACACTCACAACCACACTCACACCCACACTCATACCCACACTCACATACACACTCACACCCACACTCACAACCACACTCACACCCACACTCATACCCACACTCACATACACACTCACACCCACAGTCATACCCACACTCACACCCACACTCACATCCACACTCATACCCACACTCACACCCACACTCATAACCACACACACACCCACACTCACACCCACACTCACACATTTACTCACACCCACACTCACACCCACACTCATACCCACACTCATACCCCCACTCACACCCACTCACACCCACACTCTCACCCACAGTCACACCCACAATCACACCCACATTCATACCCACACTCACCCTCACAATGACAACCACACTCACACCCACACTCATACCCACACTCACACCCACACTCACACCCACACTCACACCCACACTCACACCCAAACTTACACCCACACTCACACCCACACTCACACCCACATTCATGCGCATACTCATACCCACACTCACACCCACACTGTCATCCACACTCACACCCACACTCATACCAACACTCACACCCACACTCACACCCACACTCACACACGCACTCACACCCACACTCACACCCGCACTCACACCCACACTCACACCCACACTCACACCCACACTCACACCCACTCTCATACCCACACTCACACCCACACTCACACCCACACTCACACCCACACTCACAACCACACTCACACCCACACTCACACCCACACTCACAACCACACTCACACCCACACTCATACCCACACTCACATACACACTCACACCCACACTCATAGCAACACTCACACCCACACTCACACCCACACTCACACCCACACTCACACCCACAGTCATACCCACACTCACACCCACACTCACACCCACACTCACACCCACACTCACACCCACACTAATACAAACACACACGCACACACACTAACTATCATGCTCACACCAAGACTCACTCCCACATTCACATCCACACTCATACCCACACTCACACCCACACTCATAACCACACACACACCCACACTCACACCCACACTCACACATTTACTCACACCCACACTCACACCCACACTCATACCCACACTCATACCCCCACTCACACCCACTCACACCCACACTCTCACCCACAGTCACACCCACAATCACACCCACATTCATACCCACACTCACACCCAAACTTACACCCACACTCACACCCACACTCACACCCACATTCATGCGCATACTCATACCCACACTCACACCCACACTCACACCCACACTCACACCCAAACTTACACCCACACTCACACCCACACTCACACCCACATTCATGCGCATACTCATACCCACACTCACACCCACACTGTCATCCACACTCACACCCACACTCATACCAACACTCACACCCACACTCACACCCACACTCACACCCACACTCACACCCAAACTTACACCCACACTCACACCCACACTCACACCCACATTCATGCGCATACTCATACCCACACTCACACCCACACTGTCATCCACACTCACACCCACACTCATACCAACACTCACACCCACACTCACACCCACACTCACACACGCACTCACACTCACACTCACACCCAAAGTCACACCCACACTCACACCCACACTCATACCCACACTCACACCAACACTCACAACCACACTCACACCCACACTCACACCCAAAATCATACCCAAACTCACTACCACACTAACACCCACACTCACACCCACACTCACACACACACTCACACCCACACTCACAACCACACTCACACGCACACTCACATCCACACTCATATCCACACTCACCACCACACTCACACCCATTATCACGCCCACATGCGCACCCACACTCAAACCCACACTCACACCCACATTCATACCTATACTCATAAACACACTCTCACACACACTCACACCCACACTCATACCCGCACTCACACCCCCACTCACTACCCCACTCACACCCACACTCACACCCATACTTATGCCCACATTCACACCAACACTCACACCCACACTCTCGCCCAGATTCATGGCCACACTCTTACCCACATTCACACCCACACTCACACTCATACTCACGCCCTAACTCACACCCACACTCACACCCACACTCACACCATCACTCACACTCACACACACACCCACACTCACATCCACACACCCACAATCATACCCACAATCACACCCACACTCATACCTACACTCACACCCACACTCACACTCACACTCACACCCACTCTCACACCCACACTCACACCCACACTCACACCAACTATCACACCCACACTCACACACACATTCATACCCATACTCATACCCGCACTCTATCCCACACTCACACCCACACTCATACCCACACTCACACCCCCATTCACAACCACACTCACACCCACACTCACACCCATACTTATGCCCACATTCACAACCACGCTCACACACACACTCACACGCACATTCATACCCACACTCTAACCCACACTCACACCCACACTCTCACTCATACTCACGCCCACACTCACACTCACACTGACACCCACGCTCATACCCACACTCATACCCACACTCACTCCCACACTCACACCCACACTCACACCCACACTCACACCCACACTCACACCAACACTCACACCCACAGTCACACCCACACTCAAACCCACACTCACACCCACACTCATACCCACACTCTCACCCACACTCACATCCACACTCACACCCACACTCACACCCAAACTCACACTCACACTCAAACCGACACTCACACCCACACTCACACCCAAACTCACACTCACACTCAAACCGACACTCACACCCACACTCACGCCCACACTCACACTCACACTGACTCCCACGCTCATACCCACACTCATACCCGCACTCATACCTACACTCACACCTACACTCACACCCACACTCACACCCACACTCACACAAATACTCACACCCACACCCACACCCACACTCATACCCACACTCACACCCACACTCACACCCATATTCATACCCACACTCATATCCACACTCACACCCACACTCACACCCACACTCACTCCCACACTCACACCAACACTCACACCCACACTCAAACCAACACTCACACCCACACTCGCACCCACACTCACACCCACACTCATACTCACACTCACACCCACACTTACATCCACACTCACACTCACACTCACACCCACACTCACTCCCACACTCACACCCACACTCACACCCACACTCAAACCAACACTCACACCCACACTCACACCCACACTCACACCCACACTCATATCCACACTCACACCCACACTCACACACACACTCACACCAACACTCACACCCACACTCACATCCACATTCATACCCATACTCATATCCACACTCTATCCCACACTCACACCCACACTCATACCCACACTCACACCCACACTCATATCCACACTCACACCCACACTCACACCCACACTCACATCCACATTCATACCCATACTCATACCCACACTCTATCCCACACTCACACCCACACTCATACCCACACTCACACCCCCACTCACAACCACAATCACACCCACACTCACACCCATACTTATGCCCACATTCACACCCACACTCACACCCACACTCACACCCACATTCATACCCACACTCTTACCCACACTCACACCCACACTCACACCCATACTCACTCCCACACTCACACCCACACTGACACTCACACTCATACCCACACTCATACCCACACTCACACTCACAGTCACACCCACACTCATACACACACTCACACCAACACTCACATCCACACTCACACCCACACTCACACCCACTCTCACACCCACACTCACACTCAAACCAACACTCACACCCACACTCACACCCACACTTACACCCACACTCAAACCAACACTCACACCCACACTCACTCCCACACTCACACCCACTCTCATACCCACACTCACACCCACACTCACATCCACACATACACCCAAACTCACACCCACACTCACACCCACACTCACACCAACACACACACACACCCACACTCACACCCACATTCATACCCATACTCATACCCACACTCTATCCCACACTCACACCCACACTCATACCCACAATCACATCCCCACTCTCCCACACTCACATCCATACTGATGCCCACATTCGCACCCACACACACACACACACACACACACACACACTAACACCCACATTCCTACCCACACTCTTACCCACACTCACGCCCACACTCACACCCATACTCACGCCCACACTCACACCCACACTGACACCCACACTCATACCCACACTCTTATCCACACTCACACCCACACTCACACCCACACTTACATCCACACTCACACTCACACTCACACCCACACTCACTCCCACACTCACACCCACACTCACATCCACACTCACACCCATACTCACAACCACACTCACACCCACACTCAAACCAACACTCACTCCCACACTCAAACCCACACTCATACCCACACTCACTCCTACACCCACAATAATACCCGCACTCACACCCACACTCACACCCACTCTCACACCCACACTCACACCCACACTCATACCCACACTCACACCCACACCCACACCCACACTCACACCCACATTTAAACCCACACTCACACCCACACTCACACCCACATTCATACCCACACTCATACCCACACTCACACCCACACTCACACCCACACTCACACCCACACTCACACCCACACTCATACCCACACTCACACCCACACTCACACCCACACTCACACCCACATTTAAACCCACACTCACACCCACACTCACACCCACATTCATACCCACACTCACACCCACACTCACACCCAAACTCACACTCACACTCAAACCGACACTCACACCCACACTCACGCCCACACTCACACTCACACTGACACCCACGCTCATACCCACACTCATACCCGCACTCATACCCACACTCACACCTACACTCACACCCACACTCACACCCACACTCACACCAATACTCACACCCACACCCACACTCATACCCACTCTCACACCCACACTCACACCCATATTCATACCCACACTCATATCCACACTCACACCCACACTCACACCCACACTCACTCCCACACTCACACCAACACTCACACCCACACTCAAACCAACACTCACACCCACACTCGCACCCACACTCACACCCACACTCATACTCACACTCACACCCACACTTACATCCACACTCACACTCACACTCACACCCACACTCACTCCCACACTCACACCCACACTCACACCCACACTCAAACCAACACTCACACCCACACTCACTCCCACACTCACACCCACACTCACACCCACACTCAAACCAACACTCACACCCACACTCACACCCACACTCACACCCACACTCATATCCACACTCACACCCACACTCACACACACACTCACACCAACACTCACACCCACACTCACATCCACATTCATACCCATACTCATATCCACACTCTATCCCACACTCACACCCACACTCATACCCACACTCACACCCACACTCATATCCACACTCACACCCACACTCACACCCACACTCACATCCACATTCATACCCATACTCATACCCACACTCTATCCCACACTCACACCCACACTCATACCCACACTCACACCCCCACTCACAACCACAATCACACCCACACTCACACCCATACTTATGCCCACATTCACACCCACACTCACACCCACACTCACACCCACATTCATACCCACACTCTTACCCACACTCACACCCACACTCACACCCATACTCACTCCCACACTCACACCCACACTGACACCCACACTAATACCCACACTCATACCCACACTCACACTCACAGTCACACCCACACTCATACACACACTCACACCCACACTCACATCCATACTCACACCCACACTCACACCCACATTTAAACCCACACTCACACCCACACTCACACCCACATTCATACCCACACTCATACCCACACTCACACCCACACTCACAACCACACTCACACCCACACTCAAATCCACACTCACATCCACACTCACAACCACACTCACACCCACACTCACATCCACACTCACATTCACACTCACACCAACACTCACACCCACACTCACACCCACCTCACAACCGCACTCACACCCACACTCACACCCACACTCACATCCTTACTCACACTCACATTCATACCCACACTCACATACACACTCACATCCCCACTCAAACCCACACTCACACCCACACTCACACCCACACTCACACCCTCGTCCACACCAGCACTCATACCCACACTCACACCTACACTCACACCCACACTCACACCCACACTCTCACCCACACTAACACTCACACTCACAACCATGCTCACACCAACACTCACACCCACACTCACACTCACACACACACTTACACCCACACTCATGCCCCCACTCACACCCTCACTCATAACCACACTCACACCCACACTCACACCCACACTCACACCCCCACTTACACCCACACACACACCAACACTCAAACCGACACTAACACCCACACTCACACCCACTGTCAAACCCACATTCACACCCCCACTCACAACCACACTCACACTCACACTCATACCCACACTAAAACCCACACTCACACCCACACTCAAACCCACACTCACACCCACACTCATACCAACACTCACACCCACACTCATACCCACACTCACACGCACACTCACACCCACTCACACCCACACTCATACCCACACTCACATCCACACTCATTCCCACACTAACACCCACACTCACACCCACACTCACACCCACACTCACACCCACACTCACACCCATATTCATACCTATACTCATACCCTCAGTCTCACCCACACTCACACCCACACTCATACCCACTCTCGCATCCATACTTATGCCCACATTCACACCCACACTCACACCCACACTCACACCCACATTCATACCCACGTTCTTACCCACACTCACACCCCCAATCACACCCACACTCACACCAACACTCAAACCAACACTCACACCCACACTCACACCCACAGTCACACTTACACTCACACCCACACTCATGCCCACTCTAAAACCCACACTCACACCCACACTCAAACCCACACTTACACCAACACTCATACCAACACTCACACCCACACTCATACCCACACTCTCACCCACACTCACACCCACAGTCACACCCACACTCATACCCACACTCACTCCCGCACTCATACCCACACTCACACCCACACTCACACCCACACTCACAATCACAGTCACACCCACATTCACACTCAAACCAACACTCACACCCACACTCATGCCCAAACTCACTCCCACACTCAAACCAACACTCACACCCACGCTCACACCCACACTCACACCCAAACTCATACCCACACTCACACCCACACTCACATCCACTCTCACACCCACACTCACACCCATACTCACACCCACACTCACACCAACAAACACACCCACACTCACACCCACATTCATACCCATACTCATACCCACACTCTATCCCCCACTCACACCGACACTCATACCCACAATCACTCCCCCACTCACAACTACACTCACACCCACACTCACACCCATACTTAGGCCCACATTCACACCCACACTCACACACACACACTAACACCCACATTCATACCCTCACTCTTACCCACACTCACACCCACACTCACACCCATACTCACGTCCACACTCACATCCACACTGACACCCACACTCATACCCACACTCATACCCACACTCACACCCACACTCACACCCACACTCACACCCACACACCCGCACTCGCACCAACACTCACACCCACAGTCACTCCCACGCTCACACCCACACTCACACGCACACTCATACCCACACTCACACACACACTCATATCCACACTTACACCCATACTCACACCCACACTCACACCCACACTCAAACCAACACTCACACCCACACTCCCTCCCACACTCACACCCATACTTACGCCAACACTCACACCCACTCTCACTCCCTCATTCACACCCACTCTCATACCCACACACACCCACACTCACACCAACACTCACACCCATACTCACACAAACACTCACACCCAAACTCACATCCACACTCACGCCCACACTCACGCCCACAGTCACACCCACACTCACAACCATACTCACACCCACACTCACAACCACACTCATACCCACACTCACAACCACACTCACACCCACACTCACACCCACACTCACACCCACACTCACACCCACACTCACAACCACACTCACAATCCACTCATACCCACACTCACAACCACACTCACACCCATACTCCCGCCCACACTCACAACCACACTCTCACCCACATTCACACCCACACTCATACCCACACTCACAACCACACTCACACCCATACTCACGCCCACACTCACACCTACACTCAAACCCACACTCACACCCACATTCATACCCATGCTCATAACCACACTCACACCCACACTCACACCCTCACTCACACCCATACTCACGCCCACACTCACACCCACATTCACACCCACACTCACACCCACATTCATACCCACACTCACACCCACACTCACACCCACACTCACACCAACACTCACACCCTCAACCACACTCACACCGAAACTCACACCTACACTCACACCCACACTCACACCCACACTCATACCAACTCACACCCACCCACATTCATCCTCGCACTAATACCCACACTCAAACCAACACTCACACCCTCACCCACACTCACTCCGAAACTCACACCAACATTCACACCCACACTCACACCCACACTCATACCCACTCACACCCACTCCCAAATTCATACCCGCACTCATACCCACACTCACACCCACACTCACATCCACACTCACACCCACAGTCATACCCACACTGATACCCACTCTCACACCAACACCCACACCCACACTAATTCTCACAGTCATACCCATACCCACACCCACACTCTCACCCACACTCACACCCACACTCACACCCATACTCACACCCACACTTACACCCACACTCATACCCACAATCACACCCACATTCACACCCACATTCATACCCACACTCCCACCCACACTCACACCCACACTCACACCCACACTTATACCCACACTCACACCCACACTCACACCCACACTCACATCCACACTCAAACCCACACTCATACCCCCACTCACAACCACCCTCACACCCACACTCACACCCACATTCATACCCACACTCTTAACCACACTCACACCTACACTCACACCCATACTCATGCCCACACTCACACCCACACTCACACTCACACCCACATTCATACCCACACTGATGCCCACACTCACTCCCACACTCACACCTACACTCACACCCACACTCAAACCCACACTCACACCAACCATCACACCCACAATCACACCCACTCACACCCACACTCACACCCACACTCACACCCACACTCACTTCAACCATCACACTCAGACTCACACCCACACTCACACCCACACTTACACCCACACTCACACTAACACACACTCACACACTCATACCCACACTCACAACCACACTCACACCCACACTCACACCCACACTCACACCCACACTCATACCCAGACTCACACCCACACTCAAACCCACACTCACACCCACACTCATACCCACACTCACACCCACACTCACACCCACACTCATACACACACACCCACACTCATACCCACACTCACACCGATACTCACGCCCACAATCACACCCACACTCACACCCAAACTCACACCCACACTCACACCCACAT